>NC_058409.1:26777534-26890345 GCF_002201575.2 Neomonachus schauinslandi | reverse complement strand
AGCAGCAGCAGCAGCAGCAGCAGCAGCAGCGACCTATCCGGCTTCCTCACCGACGAGGAGGACTGTGGCAGGCTCCAACCACCAGCTTCTGCCTCGGGGACGCACGTGCCAGTGCGCAGGGGCGCTCCCGGGGTTCCCGCAGCCTCCGACACTCCCCGGGCGCAGGACGACGAGCAGGAGCGGCGGCGGCGCAGGGGCCGGGCGCGTGTGCGTTCCGAGGCGCTGCTGCATTCGCTGCGCAGGAGCCGGCGTGTCAAGGCCAATGACCGCGAGCGCAACCGCATGCACAACTTGAACGCGGCGCTGGATGCGCTGCGCAGCGTGCTGCCCTCCTTCCCCGACGACACCAAGCTCACCAAGATCGAGACGCTGCGCTTCGCCTATAACTACATCTGGGCTCTGGCGGAGACTCTGCGCCTAGCCGACCAGGGACTGCCCGGGGGCGGTGCCCGGGAGCGCCTCCTGCCGCCGCAGGGCGCCCCCTGCCTGCCCGGGCCCCCGAGCCCCTCCAGCGACGCCGAGTCCTGGGGCTCCGGTGCCGCCGCCTCCCCCTGCGCCGCCGCCGCCGCCTCGCCACTGTCTGACCCCAGTAGCCCCGCCGCCTCGGAAGACTTCGCCTACGGCCCCGGAGACCCCCTTTTCTCCTTCCCCGGCCTGCCCAAAGACTTGCTCCACACGACGCCCTGTTTCATCCCTTACCACTAGGCCCGTTGGGGACACTGTTACCTTCCCCCTCCCTCAGGCAACAGGCAGTAGATGGAGCCCCAGCTTCAGTCTCAGGACCCCCAGTCCGGGCGGAGGGAGGAAGCAGGAGCTTTAAAGGGGTGGGAGATACCGGAGACGCTTGTTAGGTCGCTGCACCCTCACCACGGCTGCCCCTTGGTCTGTTTCTCCAGCCCTCAGCCCCGGGCCCCTCCTGCCCGCCCTTAGACGGCCTTTGCTTTTGCACTTTCTGAACTCCACAAAACCTCCTTTGTGGCTGGCTCAGAGCTGACCCCAGCCACCACTTCAGTGTGATTTAGAAAAGGGACAGATCAGCCCCTGAAGACGAGGTGAAAAGTCAATTTTACAATTTGTAGAACTCTAATGAAGAAAAACGAGCATGAAAATTCGGTTTGAGCCGGCTGACAATACAATGAAAAGGCTTAAAAAGGAGAGACAAGGAGTGGGCTTCATGCATTATGGATCCCGACCCCCACCACTGCAGGCTTGCTCTAGGAGGAACCCGAGACTTGCGTAGCTATTCAGGCACCGGGCTGGAAAGTACTTTAATTTATTCAAGATGCTTCTTTCATATGAAAATGTATTTTTGTACATAAAGAGTTTATTCTATTATTATGAGCTATCAAAGTTTACATTTTTGTACTGCAGATGTTTCCTGTAAATAAAAACCAAGTAAAAAAAATAAGTCACCAAGTTTCTCGCCTAATGTTGGTGTCTCTCTGAGGCTTTCTTCCCTTCCCCTGGCGGCTCAACCACTAAAGTGAAACACTATCCTTACCCACCTCCAAACCTTCCAGTCCCTTTTCAAAAACAATTAAAAAAATAAAATGCACCTGATTTCCACCAAGAAACAGACAAAGACAGACCAGGGCATTTGGGATCCATCATTTCCTTTCACCGTATAAACACAAGGGAGATCTTTCAGGCTCCCCATAAGCCAATTAAGACTTTTTAGTGGGGAATTAGCCCCGGATATGCAGCTACCTGTAGAGGTAGGGGCGGTGGGAGACTCTTTCTTTTGAGGAACTCCACATCAGCTGGCTCTGTGTTTCAAAGAGAGGGGATTAAAAAGATCAATACAGTGTGACCACTGGCTAGGAAGTCCCAGTGACAGGTGGGCCCAGGCTGGGCAAGCAGAAGGGTCCACTCTTATAACAGCCTATTTAGAGGGAGAAATTGATTTGTAAACAATGCCTCCAAATTGTTGTCCATTGAGGCTAGGATCTCCCTGGCTGTGAGGTGTGGGATGAATTATGCTGGTGTGGTATTCCTGGACGGGATGTGCACCTGCCTAAAATTGTGAGTTAGGGTGCCTGCACACACACACCCCCACATCTACCCCCCCACACACATGCTGCGCCCACAGTGAGTGGGGGTGGCGAATAGGGAGACATTCGGTGGGCTCCTTCCCGGCTTGCTCAGCAGTCTTCGAGGGCAACAGCCAAAGCTTTCATTTGCTGCCAGAGAAATCAGCCACCCAAACTCAATGGGGATTTTTCTGACTGCAGTGTGTTTGCTGTCTGACAAGTAGCTAACAGCATTGGCCACTAGCAGCTTTTGTTTTAAATTTCAGAATGTGGATGATTACAAGAGCTACTTCCTAAAATGCCCTTGCTGTCTGTTCCCACAGCTCACAAGTTACCACACATGAAGACCAATTTTCTCCCCACTGGGTTGCCCCTTTCCAGGAATTTAATTATTTAGAAGCAGGAGTTCAGGAGAATAGTATGCTCTCATGTAAAAGAAATCATATCTGTTTAGGAGGTACAGAGAAACAGAGGGTCAAAAGTAAGCCACGAATAGCATTTTCCCCTTGTGCAAGTGTTTTCCCTCTTCACATATGTCCTGACAAGTTGGATCCACAGACTCAGATGCTGGGTCTCCAGCAGGCATCGCTAAAGCCCAGCCACCAACAAGGAGCCCTCTTTCCGATAAAAAGGCTCCTTTACAGAAGGTTCTGGAAAGTTGGGTGCCTTCTCTAACTGCCCTCAGAGCAGACAAAGAAGCCTCCAAGAAAAGCTTCAGAAGTTGTGAGGGCTCAGAATGGAGTTGTTTCTGCTAAAAGCTCTAAGGAAGAAGTTGTGTCTCTTGAATGACCCTGCCTGGGGCCCCACTCTATTGTCTGTCTCAGAATTAATTCACTCTGGTAGCTTTGCATTTTCCTATAGCAAAAGACACAAATGGTCTGCATCAGATTTTCTGCTTTCCTGTGCTTAGGATGTTTGGAAGTGACTCCTTTCAGCCCCGGACTGCAAGAAGGGCAGGTCCCCTATGGAGACTCTGCTCAGCCAGGGGGTAGGTGCACATATCTGGGCCAGAGGAAGGGAACAGCTAATTATGTTTATCATTGTCCAAAATCCTTGGGAAAGCCAGCAGTAAACAGACACCCCAAAATCCCCCAGGCATCCTGGAGCTCACAGCTGCAATAGGACCTTTGTCTCCTACAACGGGACGCAGCCAGCACCGAAAACGGGAAACATCACTACCCCCAGACTGTAGAAGGGCGAACCATATGCCCAACTTTGTTGCCAAAATAAGCTTATAACTTAAGGTGCAGGGCCCAGAGCACCTTCCATCTAAAGAAACATCCTTCACAACATCAACTGCTGGGGGGTGTCTCCACCCCTCCCAGTTAATATGGTTCTTCCAAAGAAGAAAGCATATATGTACAGCCCTTGGAGCTCTCAAGTAGGAGAAAAGGAAGGTGTTTTAAAATGCTTATCCCTAGCTCAGGGGCCTCTTTCTTCCCGCAGCAGACTCTTGTTCATCCCCTGGCATCTGTGAAGACAGGCTGGGGGTTACTAAAGTATTCTAATCAATTATAGAGCATAGAACTTCCTGCTGACAGCCATGATTCACCTCTTCAACAGAACCTTCCACCGAGGAATCAGCAGGCGCCTAGGAAGCCTTATTTATTCTCCACCTTGATCTCTCTATTTGCTTCTGTCCTGGTGTAATGTATATTTGTACTCACTGCTTCCAAGGCTCAGAGAAACAAGGCCAGGAAAGACTGAGATGCCCAGGAAATGCAGGATTTCCCTCTTATCTTTAATCACTCTTTGTCAAGCCCCTGCTGTGGGCTGAGCACCATTCTAGGCACCGTGGTGAGCAAGGTACCCTGAAAGGAGCTCACCGAAAGGAGCTCAGAGTCTCACAGGGAAAGACAAAATACATTCCCCAGAGAGCGTAGTAAATGCTGAGGGACAGAACATAAAATCAAGTAAAATAAGGGGAATAGGGAATGCCAGGGCTCAAGAGAGTTTGCTGTTGTAGAAAAGATGGTCAGGGGCACCTGGGTGGCTCAGTCGGTTAAGCGACTGCCTTCGGCTCAGGTCATGATCCTGGAGTCCCGGGATCGAGTCCCGCGTCAGGGAGCCCGCTTCTCCCTCTGACCCTCCCCGCTCTCATGTACTCTCTCTCGTTCTCTCTCTCGCAAAAAAAAAAAAAAATTTTTAAAAAAAAAAAAAAAAAGATGGTCAGGAGGGCACCTCGGTGTCTCGGTAGGTTAAGCGTCCAACTCTTGATCTCGGCTCAGGCTTCGATTTCAGAGTCATGAGTTCAAGCCCCGCATGGAGCCTACTTAAAAATAATAATAAAAAAAAAAAATTAAAAGAGAAGATGGTCAGAGAAGGGCTTTAAATGAGATGAGGCTCAGATGAGAGAGGAAAGAAGCAAGCCATGGCATTATCCATTGGGAAGCATCCCAAGGAGAAGACACCACAAGGAGAAAACCCTGGCTGTGCATGGTGCAGAGAGGGTCAACAAGGAGGCTGATGTGACAGGCACAGGGGGCGTGGTGGGGGGAGCAAGGATGGAGAGAGATGGGGGGCAGTGGAAACTATGATTCTTTTCCTCAAAGTAATCGAAAGGTTGAAAGCAGGGGAGTGATGTGCATTGACTTATATTTTTTAAAGCCACACTGGTTGCTACAGGGATAGCAGGCTTCAGGGACCAGGACAGAAGCAGGGACCCAACTAAGCCTCTGTACATTCGTCCTGAAAAAAAGGCTTACAGTGGTAGAAGGGGTGAAGAGTGGTCAGAACCAGGACAACTTCTGGAGAAGCCAACAATAGGATTTGTTTGGGGTTATGAAAGAAAGAGAGAAATAAAGGATTGCCTTCAAGGGCTGGGGTCAGGAGCAATGAACACACAGAACCCATCCCTAAAAGCCCTTTACAAGAGGTTAATTTTGCTGAAACCGCTCATTTAGCACCCAAGGCAAGATGGAAACATGAGTTGCAGTGTCCATAAGATTAAAGACAGATTGCTGCTCAAAAGAACCATAACTTCTGGGCTCAAGGCCTAAAAATAAGGCCTCAGAGAAAATTCACAATGGGGTAGGGGAGAGGGGCTCCTGATGTCACAGACAGCATCCTCACCAACATCGTCATTGTAGACATCATCATCCTAGCTAACACTTAAACAGCACTTATTCAGTGTTCTAGGTACCTGCTAAACACACGACACATATTCATCCATTTAATTCTCACAACTCGTGAGGTCAATAATATCACGGTCTCCATTTTACAGATGAGAAAACTCAAGGCACAGAGAAGTCAAATAATTTTCCTGAGGCCACACAGCTAGTAAGTCGTGAAGCTGGGGTTTGAACCTGGGCAATCTGGCTCCAGGGAGCCTGCTGCTTGTTAGATTATTTCTGAAGGAATGCAAATGAAAGCATTATGGGCCACAGGTTTAGCTTTCTGAGGCCCAGAATGATCCAAGGGCAAGCCAGGGCCTTTGGCTGAATGAGGAAAAGCGCCGTTCCTCCCACCCCCGTGTACCAGGCCTTGCCAGGTGCACAGCAGGGTACGGAGTTTCCCTTGCCCCTCCTGTGGGCACAATCTGTAAGAGTGCATCTAGTAGCCCTGCCTAGAGGCAAGGATGGTCACCTGAATGCACCTTGTCGTGACTGAAGTAGAGATAGCCTGCAGAGTGTGTGGGGTGAGTTTTCTGGCAAGAACCTGGGGTGTCACTGCTTCAGTTTGCAAAACCAGCAGAGCTCAGAACCTGGTGGCATCCTCCTGTGAAAACACAGTTTCTTCATCATTGATATCTGGCTAGAAAGTCCCCATACATCTTACCAAGGCCTAGACTTCCTTTAGAAAATATTTCTGGGATAGCTCCAACCTAGACCAAATAGGGAATCGAGGCTCCAAAGCTCTACATCAAAGAGCCCAATGGTGAAGACTGGGGCCTGAAAGCAAATGCTTTCATTTGCATTCCTTCAGAAATAATAAGTCTGCTCCTGCAGACTTCCACCAACTGCCTGTATAACCCAGAGGCCAAAGCCCAAGGTACGTGTAACTTTAGGAGTGGTCACTTCCTGGGGACAGCTCAGAACAAACACCTAGCTCCAGCACTGAGCTTACCTACGGCGCACTGGGCTGGTGTCCGGGAGCCAGGCAACTCTGGAGGCAGGATGCAAAAACTGGATGTTGGGGTTTCGCATGGCTGAGTTTGTGGCAGCAGTTAGACGCCAATCCTGGCTGCCTGCTGAAGTCATCCCTTTGTCAGGCGAAGCTCACTGTGCTATTGACCAACACGTCTTTCTTCAGCCTTGAGAGTAAAGGACAATGTGCACCCAGCTTCTGCCAAGGTGGCCTCAAGTCACTGAGATACAAGCTAAAGGACACCACTTCTTTGTCACCTTGGATTTGATCTTTGCTCTACCTAAAGAACTCTACTTAGCCCTTGATAATATTCTGTTTGGTTCTATTAGGATAAACTCCCTGGGTGCCTGGGTGGCTCAGTCGGTTGGGCGTCCGACTCGTGGTTTTTGCTCAGTTCATGATCTCGGGTTGTGAGATCAAGCCCCACGTCAAGCTCCGTGCTCAGTGGGGAGGCTGCTTGAGAGTCTCTCTCTCCTTCTCCCTCTGCCCTTCCCCCCCTGCTCTTTCCCTCTCTCAAATAAATAAATCTTTTACAAAAAATAAAGGCTACATATTGTATGATTCCATTTATATGCATTAGGAAAAAGCAAAACGGTAGGAGTAGAAATTAGATTAGGATTTCCAGGGGCAAGTGGGGGAGAAGATTAATTGGAAATAGAGCAAGAGAGCTCTTTTGAGGGTGATGGAAATATTCTGTATCATGATTCTGATGACGGTTGCCCAATTTGTCAATACTCATACAACTGTACACCTTCAAAGGGGGAACTTTATTTTATGTAAATTATGTCTCAATAAGACTGACTTAAAATACAAAAATGATCACGGCGTGAGGTGGAGCTCCTTCCCACGACTGTCACCTGGACATGATACAACGCAGTTTCAGCTACGAGGATGATGACAATACCCAGGCCAGCACCCCTTTAAGGGTTTTCCAGCACCAGTCCCTGGTGAGATATGTACAGAAATGGAAAAGGGTATATTTAGCAACATTTACACCAATTTAAGTCTGTTACATCTAATAACAAAATATTTTAGGCTTCTATTTTGTATGTCTTTGGGAGGTTCCCCCCCTTCATTGTTCTAGTAATTCCTTTTAATTTTTTTTTTTTTACAAAACTTCTGATCGGGGGCGCCTGGGTGGCTCAGTTGGTTAAGCGACTGCCTTCGGCTCAGGTCATGATTCTGGAGTCCCTGGATCGAGTCCCGCATCGGGCTCCCTGCTCGTCAGGGAGTCTGCTTCTCCCTCTGACCCTCCCCCCTCTCATGTGCTTGCTCTCTCTCATTCTCTCTCTCTCTCAAATAAATAAATAAAATCTTTAAAAAACAAAACAAAACTTCTGATCGGAAATGGATTGAAAATGTTTAGAAAGAAAGAAAGAAGAAAAGAAAGAAAAGAAAAGAAAATGGGGCCTTTACCACTTACAGTTTGAGAAGCCCTGCCCTAAGGAATGGTGAGGCAACTTGGAGGACCCTGCATCCCTGAATGACTGCATGAGGCAAGACCACCTGGCCACCTAGAATGCTCCTCTTGGTGAATGAGAAATAAACTTTGTTCTTTAAGCCACCATATCATTGTGTGTCTCTGTTGTAGAAGCCGAAGCCTACCCTAGCTGTCTGGGATCACCACAAGGGCATACTACCTGCTGACTCTGAGCGAAGGCCTTTGTCCCAAAAGAGTGAGAAAGAAGCTCTCTCCAGGGAGAGCACAGGCTCGAAGTAGATGCGAAAGCAAACACGGTGAGCCTTAGTTTTCCCACCACAGAGAGTCCCCACAAAAGCAAGGAGCTGAAGTCCTCACATCTTTGGTAGGGCACAGGCAGGCTGGCAGCAAAGACAGAATGTGGAATCATTCTCCCTGCACATGCCCAGCAGGTTGTGGCTTTCCCAGGCTGGTGGTGCGAGGGGCAGGACTCCCAGACAACAGGGACAGCGGAAGACAAACTATAGCTGCCCCAGAGGGATGGCTCTCAGGCCTCCCCCTTAGGGGGCCAACGTACCGGGCACGGGTGCTTCTAACTATTATCAAGGGTGCTCGGGCAAGGCAACTCATCAGTCCAGTACTGCTGACTTCTAATTGTTCTCCTCTTTTTGCCTCAGTCTTCTCATCTGTAAAATGGGGAATAAGGACATTATTACCTATCTCCATCGTAGAATTTTTCAAGGTTTCAATGAGAAGTCATTCACATCAAGAGCTAAAACTGTGCCTGGCTCATTAAAAAAGCTTGATAAATGTTAGCTATTGACTGATTTAGTGTCAAGCCAATTACCCTTTGTAATGAGATGATCTCTTTCTTTGGTCACCAGATGGTCCCTGTGGTGCTTGAAGGCTGTAGGCCTTAGATACAAACCTGACCAGTGTAACTTGATTCGAGTGCAACAATTTGAGTTTAGGGGCCAATGCTATACTTCAAATGTAAAACTGTGATTAGAGTACTTAGGAGGGATATTAAATTATACCTAGTGATGGTCTGGTGGAAGCCAGACGCAAATCTCACAGCCTTTAAGACCTCTTCATATGGAGCATGAGTACCTGAGTACAGTGCCTTCCAGTTTACAAAGCAATTTCACATCCATCATCTGATATTAGCCTCACGATGTCCAGCGAGGTAGAAGGGATTATTGTATCTATTGCACAGATGAGACAAGGGGCTCAGAGGTTAAGTGGTTCACCCAAGGTCACAGGGTTAATGAGAGGAGAAGGTGGGGCTCAGAGCCGCATCTGGTTCTAGGCCCATTTCTTTTTCCCAGATACTTTTCTGCCTCTCCAGGCTTGCTTCACCTGACCCGGGGCACACCTCCACTTCGCCGTCATTTCTACACCATGATTCGTAACCAAGCCAAAGAATAAATAATAATGGTGAGATGATTAGGTTGAACCACACAAAACTGCTGATATCTGAACTACGGAAATGGCAATTTTGTATGGTTCAACCTAGTAACTAACACTTATTTGGATACTTACCCCAAGTTAGGCACTAAGCCAAGCACTTTACAATTGCAGTGGGGCTTACCTAATCACAAAAGCTCTATGATCTCCATTTTAGAGATGGGGAATCTGAGACCAGGGCTGCAAAACTAACGAGTGATGGGGGGCAGGATTTAAATTCAGGCATCTGAGCCCAGAGCACAAGCACTTAACCACTGTAGTGCGCTATCATTTCTTTCCCCAGCAAGAAGACGCAAGCCACTAATGACAGAAACCATGTTTTCTTTGACCATATAGTGCTGCATGCAACACTTGCTATTCGTTTGTTCGTTCGTTCAATAAATTTGAGGACCTACTATGCTTCTTGTTGTGGCAAATTTTCCATGAATCTCAAGCATTTCAATACATCTTGTGAGCAGAGGCACTGGCTACTCTTGTTTCCAGATTATTTTTTCAAAGATATTTGTATATCAAACAGCCTTGGAAGATAGAATTAGTGTCTCCCTCTGGGGAAAGGGCAGAAGACTGTCCAGGATAAGAGAATCAGGTTCCCAAAGCTCAGGATTCCTCTCCTGTAATTCGTGTGTGCAGGTTATCAGCTGGCCCTCTTTGTGTCACCCTTTAGAAATCAGGGCTTGGGAAACCATCACAAAGATGCTAATACTCTGGCTATTGCTATTGCTGTGAGTAAGAAACTATCCTTTGCCTCTGACCCAAGAGCCTCATATCTTCTACCAGCATGAAACTGGGGCAGGCTGACTTGTTGGTTTACATAGGATGCAGTCAAACTCAGAGTTCTTGACAGCACTGTGCAAGTGCTGGCCAAATGGATGAATGCATGCAACGAGCCCTCCTTGGGTACAGGCCACTGTGTCTTAGATATTCTAATACCATTTGTTGGGAGCCATGGCTGGTTGCCATTCCCAGAGAGAGAACGCTTCAAGAAAATAGCCAGGAGTGTGGGTCTCTTCTCCTGGGGCTGACCACTGGTCTGCAAAATAATCAACACCAGCATTCACTAAACACCACCGTGCATCTGGCTCCAACTTCCTAAAAGCCACAGTGTCTCCCTAGAAACTCTTTGTAAGTGCTTGAGGAGCAAAGGTTCCACTCAGCTCTTCAATAAATACTTATTGAGTGCCTACTAGGTGCCTGTCTCTGTTCTAGGATTTGGGAAAATGAGACAGACAGGATTCCTGCTTTTATGGGGTTTACTCACTGGTGGGAGAGACAGTCAACACACAAAGCCCCAGACCGTGACAAAAAGCTCGGCAAAAACTTAAGAGGAAAATGTGCTAACAAGCGAACAGAAACCACTTTAGAAGTGGTGGTCTGGGGAGACAGCTTGGAAGAGGGAATGTCTCAGCTGATACCTGAGTGATGAGACTCAACCCTGCTCAGATCAGGGGGATGAGCACTTCAGGCAGGGGCAATAAGATTGGTGTGCTCATAGGACAGCGACAGGACCAATATGGAAGGAGCTCCAACAAGCAGGGAAGTGGTAGAGGCTACAACAGAAAGAGAGACCAGGTCCTGTGGGTCCTAATAAAGCTCCAAGGATGTTTCCTGTCAAAATGCCACTGGGCACAACTGAGCACAATCAGAATCCATCAGCCACAATGTCAAGGATTGCCACACTGAAGAAGGTGCTCAATCCTGCACCATGAAGTACTTTTGCCTCAGCAACTCTGTCATCTATAAGGTGACCACTTGCTGGGGAAAAATAAATAAATAAATAACTTAGGTAGCACAAATCTACAGAGAATGGTTATTTAACAAATTAAGCATCCCATGGGATTTTTTTTTTTTCTTTTTCAAGAGTAGAGCTTCTGTGACACCAGCTGAGCTCAGTGGACCTGGGTTCATACAGAAACCCCTTCCTGGAGATTGCTTGAAGAACAAAAGTAGTCTCCCCCTGATTATGGGTTACACAAGCCCATCAACATGTGGGGGGCACTGCCAGACATCAGAAGAAGGGCCAAGGAAGACCTTGCAGGTACATGTAGAATCTGGAGTTTTTAAAGGAAGGGTAAGGGTGGGGGAAGAAGCCCGGGGACCTTTGCAATGTCCAAGCACCTCCCAGAGCCACCTTTTCTAATGCAGTTGAAGGAAATATTTTTTAAAAGGAAACACTCAATGGCACAAGGTGCAAAAAATCCACTGATAGCAACAACCACCCTAACAAACTTCTACATACTCAAACCCAGGGCAACAACTTGGTAAACAGAGCAGGATCATGTCATGGAAAAAGTATTATCTGCTAGGAATGGCTGTGAAGACTATGTAGGCACATAAAGCTTAAATAATATGCTCAGGGGAAATAGATTACAAACTTCACATACACATTGATCAAAATAGTGCAAAACCTAGCCATAGGTTAAAAAATCAAGATTGGAGGAGTTAGAACTGTCAACAGAAGCTCAAAAAAGGTGAGAAGGTAAAGTTACGCATTTTATAAGGTTAAAAATTAAAAATGCAAAAATCTCAATTAAAAATTATAAATGAAAACTGTTTTCCAAACTGGAATACGAGTTTTGAGGAAAACAGGTTTTCCAGAACCATCAAGACCTAAAATAACTTCTAGAAACCCATTACTTTAGCCAAGTGATTCACTTGCAGAGATACTACAAGATTTAATAGTAATAAAAATGCACACCAGTAGCTTTTAAATGTCCTTAGGCATTTACGGCTTTCTCTCAGCTACAGGCAGCAGTTTTAATAAGTCGCCCTGTCCAGATTCCCCTAATGATATGCTTTCTACATAAAAAAGGGCTTGTGAAACCTAATTCCTCTGACAGAAGCGAGTTCGGGGCTCTGAAGCAGCGAAGATTTCAGATTTCCGCTGGGTCTCCTTGCACCTGCCCTTGCAAGGCACGAGGTTTTGTGTGCAGAAGCCTCCAGGGGTTGAAATTTAGCCCTGTCCGTGTAGCAGGAAGGTCAGCCGAAGTCACTGGGTCCCAAGACACTGGACTTCAATCTCCGACCAAAAACAAAACATCAAAACACTTCTATTCACCAGGACGTGCTTAGCAGCGCGCTTGCATTCACAAATGTAACGCAGCACCATGCAGCTCGGAGAAGGGGCTCTGCTTAGAAATTCGATTGTTCTTCGGAGATCTGACAACCTCTATCAGATCTGTGTCAGCCCGGCTCCAGCAAACACTCCAGAGAAAGCCAGCCTCCTCCAGGCTGGGCCTTGGTTGCCACCTGATACCTGAATGAAGAGCAGAGCCAGCAAAATCCAAAGTCCTTTCGGGACATCTGCTTCTGTGGGAAATGGTTTTGATTTTCTCAAAAAAAATTAATGTGGAAGAAAATTAATTTTTGATCGGCTTTTATTTTTTTATTTTTTTTTAAGATTTTATTTTTTTTATTTATTCATGAGAGACAGAGAGAGAGACAAAGGCAGAGGGAGAAGCAGGCTCCCCGCGGAGCAGGGAGCCCGATGCGGAACTCGATCCCAGGACCCTGGGATCATGACCTGAGCCGAAGGCAGACGCTTAACCGACTGAGCCACCCAGGCGTCCCTTGATCGGCTTTTAAAGATGAATGTTACTCACCACTAATCAAAGCAGAAGTCTTTGATCAGGAAGAAAACCCTTGCTCCATCTGCCTGTGTATTTCTTAGTACCTTCCCATCTGGGCAGGGCTCTTACGTTATCTTGTTATTATTTGTTATAAAAACAATAATTACAATAGCAGCCAGCGCTAATTGAGCATTTACTGTGTGCCAAGCATTGCACCAATTAGACCTCACAACAAACAGGGAGACGGCATTGCCCCCACTTTGCAGAAGGGACATAGAGACATAGAGGTTCAAGGGGTTTGCCAAAGGAGGTTACCCAGCTGGCAACTGGCTAGACTTGAAGTCAAGTTCTCAGCTGCTCTGGGTTCTGCTTCAGTTTCCTCCCCTTTGCAGTGAGTGCATACAGAGGGTGATGACAGCTCTGCGCTTGCCCCAGAAACTTCCCCGCAGTCTCACAAATCCCAGTTTAATTGGGCCAACCAGGTATGGGGCTCTGGGCTAGCACAACCCTCCTACCACTGGGCATCCACAGGGCAAGGAAGTGAGTACACACGCATGAACACTAGCCCAGGACAGAATGCAAATGGCTTGGCAGTGGCACCAACAAGGTCAACGGGGATTGAGAAGAGGGGACAATTAATTCTGACAGAGGCATTGGGTAAGGCTCCCAAAGGGAAGAGGGTCTGAGCTGAAGCTTCAAAGATGGAGAGCACGTTTTCATAGTGACAGTGTATTTTTGAAAAGGAAAGTGATGAGATTATTACTATAGAAAATTTAGAAACACAGAGAAATGTTAAGAATAAAGTAAAAAATATCTTTACTTCCATCACCTCAAAATAACCACATTTCTCTTCTCACCAAAATAAGGCAATGCAGGGGCACCTGGGTGGCTCAGTCATTAAGCGTCTGCCTTCGGCTCAGGTCATGATCTCAGGGTCCTGAGATCGAGCCCCGCATCGGGCTCTCTGCTCGGCGGAGAGCCTGCTTCTCCCTCTCCCACTCCCCCTGCTTGTGTTCCCTCTCTCGCTGTGTCTCTCTCTGTCAAATAAATAAAATCTTAAAAAAAAAAAAATAAGTACTGACACATGAATATACCCGTTTAACCACGATCTCAGTGAAGATACAGAACATTTCTATCATCTCAGAAAATTCCCTCATGTCCCCTTCCGTTCAATTGTTTTCCTTTTCTGACCCCAGACAATCACCCATTTGATTTCTGACACTTTAGGTTAAGTTTTGCCAGTTCTAGAATTCCATATAAATGGAATCATATAATATGAACTGTTTTATGTTTTTGAGATTTAGTCATATCATTATGTACATCGGTGATTCCAACTATTCTGTTTGCTAAGTGATAATCCATTGCATGTGTGTTTATATATTCACCTGTTGATGGACATTTGGGTTGTTTCTGGGTTTGACCTATGGCAAAAATGGCTGCTATAAACACTCATGCACATCTTTGAGGGGACATGTATTTTCATTTCTCTTGGGAAACTCCTAAGAGTGGAGTAGCTGAGCCATATAATAAGACTATATTTAATTTTATAAGAAAGTGCCAAGCCACTTTCCAAAGTTGTTGTACCATTTCTGACTCCGGTCAGCAACTGAACCCACATCTTGACCTAACGTCTTCCCCTGGCTTGTCCCGTTTCCCTCATCCCTGTGCACACTGGGAACACTCATTCGATAAATCACTTGTTTGAGAATCCCTGATACAGACTCTGCTTTCAGGGAAGGCAACCTGGTACAACTAACGAGGCTTTCAGGAAAAGACGCAGCTACCCGCAAGGCCTACATCAAAAGTAGGAGCTGGTTATGTCTCTTCCCTGGACTTCAGTCCCCTGAGTCAGGGAACTGATTAGGATCCTTTGCTATGCTCATATTCTGTCACCCCTAGTGAGGACTCTGTGATCTAACTGGGAGAAATGATGCTTTGTCCCCCTTCCTCTGCAGAAAAGGATCCCCAGAACACACAGTTACCCATGAGCTCTCATGGCTCAGCAGCATGCTTTCCCCTCTGCCAGTTTTAATATATACTAAACTAGCTATACATTAGCTAAACTATATATGAATTAAACTATGCTATATTACTCAGTGATATAGTAATTAAATTAATACATGTTAAACTAGGCATCCTACTTCACTCACCTTGGAGTAAGTGGTGCCTTGAGCTAAAGGTGAGCATCTCCTTTTATTCACGATCCAGAATATCATATGCAAACTTTCTGAGAGGCATCATTCCACAGTAGACTTGATTCGGGCGTCTAGAAAACACAGCCTGCAATTGCAAACCCGTGAAACGCTATACCATAATTACAGTCTCCAGGCACCTCTAATGACCCATTAAGGTGGATTTGTAGAGCGGGCAGACTCTGCAGCCAGAAGCAGGTGAGACTGCAGGGTCTGGCGCTTTCTCTCTGAGGGCAGAGACCCACCAGAAGCCATCTTTTGTGGAGGAAAATCATGGGGGAAGATGGGATTTTATTATCTAATTTTGTCACCACAGGGAAGAGAAATCCTGAGATTTTTTACATTTCCTACACTAAAAAATCACTTTGAGAATGGAGAACAATCGTGTACCTGGCTTATGAGAATACAAACTGGTATATTCACTTTGGAAAACAACTGACATTATTTTGTCAAATGCTATCCACCCATCCGCTGGAGCCCAGCAATTCAGCTCCTAGTCACATATTCTAGGGAAACTTTAGCACTTATGCACCAGGGGATGAGTAAAGAAGCATTGTTTAATTGCCCCAAAGTGGAAACAACAATCTGAATATCTATTTTCAGGAGGATGGATAAATATCCTATGGTACCAGCATACAATAGAGTAATAAGCATAAATGAATTACAGCTACATACACCAACATGGGTGGGTCTTAGAAATGGAATATTGAATGAAAAAAGCAAGGTCACAAAGACAATTGAAACAATGTAATACCCTTTTTTTTTTAAGATTTTATTTAGAAACAATGTAATACCCTTTTTATAAAGCAACAGAAAATACTAACTTCAGGATGGTGGTCAAGGGCAGGGCAGAGGAATAAGACACTAGAGGGGCACATGGGTAGATATGCCGATAATGGTGACGGCCATGTGTTGAACAGTATCTCCCCCACCTCAAAATATGTCCAAGTCGGGGCGCCTGGGTGGCTCAGTTGGTTAAGCGACTGCCTTCAGCTCGGGTCATGATCCTGGAGTCCCGGGATCGAGTCCCGCATCGGGCTCCCTGCTCAGCAGGGAGTCTGCTTCTCCCTCTGACCCTCCTCCCTCTCATGCTCTCTGTCTCTCATTCTCTCTGTCTCAAATAAAAAAAAAAAATATATGTCCAAGTCCTAATCCCTAGTCCCTGTGAATATGAGCCTATTTGGAAATAGGGTCTTTGCAGACGGGATTAAGTTAAGGATTTTGGGCTGAGATCACTCCAGGCTTAGGTTGGGCCTTAACTCCAAGGACTTGTGACTTTCTTAGAGAAACAAGAGGCAGATTGGAGGCACAGACAGGGGAATAAGGCCATGGGAAGACAGAGGGAGAGATTGGAGTTATGCCAGCAAAAGTCAAGGAATACCAGGAGCCACCAGAAGCTGGAAGAGGCAAGGACGGAGTCCCCCCTAGAGTCTTCAGAAGGGGCGTGGCCCTGATCACACCTTGCATTTGAACTTCTAGCCCCCAGAACTATGTGAGAATAAATTTCTGTTTTTTTAAGCTACCTAGCCGGTGCTAATTTGTTGCAGCAGGCCCAGGAAACTAATACAGAGATGCTCTAGACCTTAAGTTGAGTGATAAGTTTCTGGATACTCTTTTTTAAATTTTGTGCCATAACTTATATATACCTTACATGTGTTCTCTTGCATGAAGCAAATATTACAAAACACGGTCAGAAAGAAAAAAACAAAACCTTGAAAAAGCATGTATAAGCAAAGCAAACACGCCCCAAGCCTATTTAAGGTCCCTGAGAGATTTGAGGAATTTCACGGTATTGAATACCTACTATGTGCCAGGGATCAGGCTAAGCATTTTTAGACAATGTGATATATGACCCTCAAAGCCACACTATGATAAATAAGTTACATTCTGTGGACAAAAACAGGCTGGGGGGCACCTGGCCGGCTCAGTCAGTTAAGCATCTGACTTCAGCTCAAGTCAGGATCTCAGGGTCCTGGGATTGGGATCAAGCCCCAAGTCGGGCTCCCTGCTCAGCGGGGAATCTGCATGTCCTTTTGCCTTTCCCCCCACTTATGCTTGTGTGCTCTCTCTCTCTCTCAAGTAAATAAAATTAAATTAAATTAAAATAAAATAAAATAAACCACTGAGGCTGGGAACAATCAAATGCTTGCCTGAGGGAACAGAGCACAAAAGCAGCAGAGCGAGGACCCAGGTGAGGGTCAATTTGCAAAGTCTCTGCCTTTCCCACCCTAACACCTCAGGTCACCTCTGCTTACCTTTGACTCCTAAATACCTGCTGTTACCACTTACAGCTCTAGATGAAAAAGGTAAACATGTACCTACTTTATCTTCTGTTCCAGATTTCTCTTCAGACGAAGCTGGATGAAGGCTGTTTGATCTCACCATCTTCACATGAATTATGCATTTCATGTTATCTTCCAACTCTCTCACCATGACCTGTGTGGATAACCTTAAATTAATCGGAGAGTGACTCATCCACTCCTTCGACCAGTTGACACCAACCCCGGCGCTGGCAATGCAGAAGCCTATGATAAAATCGAGTTTCCTGGGCACCTGGGTGGCTCAGTCGTTAAGCGTCTGCTTTCGGCTCAGGTCATGATCCCAGGGTCCTGGGATCGAGCCCCGCATCGGGCTCCCTGCTCAGCGGGAAGCCTGCTTCTCCCTCTCCCACTCCCCCTGCTTGTGTTCCTGCTCTCGCTATGTCTCTCTCTGTCAAAAAAATAAATTAAAAAATCTAAAAAAAAAAAAAAAAGATTCTTTATCAAAAAAAAAAAATCGAGTTTCCTCCCTCTCCCCCTCCTGTAGTCACAGGGATGGATTCAAGAGGAATACACTCTCAGGAGACACTTACCCTGGTTTGCCTGGGACTGTCCCTGTGTGAACACTGTAAGTCCCATACCCTGGGAAGCTCCTCAGTCTGGGACACACCAGGACAGCTGATCACCCTTCCTGTGGGGGAAATCCTTTCTTCTGGGGTCTGAAGTATTTACAAAGGGGCAGGAAAGAGAAGCCTGGGTCATCTGATTCAACCATGCCCTTCCTTCTGGGGCCCAGCTTCAGGCCATGCCTCCTCCCTACTTCTTCCTATGAGGAAAGGCATTTTTCAGAGCCTGAGGCCAACCCAGGAGGCTGGGGTTGGGGGGGGCGGCATGCTCACTCCACTGAAGCAGGTACTGCCTTCACTCCTTCCCTTCCCCACCCCCTTTGGCAGTCAGTGGGTTTTAATTAACTGGTAACCACAGGCCAGCTTCCCACGCTGCATCCCAGCTCCCCTGCCACGAAAGCTAGAAAGGAAAGGCTGCCATGACACCTTGGACCAAAGTCCCCAAGCTTCAGAGCGCCCCACCCTCATCTAATGCCTGCTCTTCGCATCCTCCCTTCATCAGCATGGAAAAAATGGTAGGATCACTTCACTCTACCATTTATGGAACTTTTTGCATACAGTAGCTCACTGGGTCCTCAGGTAAACAGCAGCGTGCATCTGTTTGTCTCCATTTCGCGGATGGGAACAGACTAAAGCAAGGGGCAAGCAAGGGGCAGAGCCAGACCTGATGCTGGGTCTGAAGCCAAGCCTCCCAGGGCTCTGAGAAGAGCAGGGGAGAAGTCAAGAAGGAATCACCCTTTCCTCCCCCGCCCACTCAAAAAATGTATCATAATCCTGGAAAACACACTCAGCAGATGGTTGATTCAGGAATAAATTCAGGGCTGCCAGACTTTCTCCGCCACAAAAACCTGACACTTCTCCTCCCCCGCTGCCTCACAACTGGGGTGAGAAGTAAGGATCACAAAGGTGAGAGTCCAGTGCCAGGCATGGGGCCACGTGGGGGTCAAGGGTGAAGGGAAGAAGTGCAGGAGACCACAAGGACCCTCCTCCACGGTCGGTCGGAGGGTTCCCTACCACCCTCTATTGGAGAGAGCTGGTTCAAGACCCTTGCAGGCTGCCCCCAGAGGCCTGCCTCAAAGTCCCTGGGCTGGGCATGACAGATGTGGCTCCCTTTAATCGAGATCCCAGTCATTTGGCTCAAAAGAAAAAGCATACGGCTCATCTTTCGCGTCCCTGGCTGTGAACCTGGGGTGGGGAGGGAATGGGGTGGAGATGGATCTGATAAATCCCATTCTGGAAGATGGCTCCGTGAGGTGGGGGCATGCACATGTGAGTGTGTGTGTGTGTGTGTGTATGCGCGTGCACTTGCATGCACAAAAATGGACTCTGCAAAAGGGGCTGTAAGACAATGCTTGAATCCGTTTGCCCACATCATCTATCGTTTGGACCTCCACTAACAGGGTTAGACCCTGCCCTACAAGTTGTTGAGGAAGCAAAGATGGTGGGCAGGCTCTGGTCTTCAGAGGAAATAAAACCATACGATCACTGTCTTTATCCCAAGTGTACACTGAGCCAGGCACAGCGGAAGTGCTGGGACAGCACAGAGGGTCACTGAAAGGCTTGCATTTCATTGCCGATGGGGAAAAAAGGGGGAAGAGAGGTGGTGGAGTGCTTTCGAAACAAGTCCCCTCTCTTCCAGTAGAAGAAAGCAGGTACGGAGTAAAAAGGGCAGCCAGGCCCCTTGTTCTCTGCTATCATGTGGTGGTGTTGTTCCCCAAAGCCTCCCAGGTACTGAGCAGTAACTGGGCAGACCCCAGGGAAAGGACCTCAGGGTCTCTCCTTTCAGATCAGACTGAAGGCTCCTAGGCCATCCCTGTACAGTCCTACAAGCTGGGTTTCCTACCCTTAGCTTCAGGGTCCCCAGTGTCCTCTCCCATCTCCCTGCCTCAGGTCTCACCCATTCTCTCCTCCAGAAGACCACCGGTGGGTTTTATAACACAGCTCTGAGGGGCGCCTGGATGGCGCAGTTGGTTAAGCTTCCACCTCTTGGTTTCGGCTCAGGTTGTGATCTCAGGGTCATGAGATGGAACCCCAAGTCAGGCTCCATGCTGAGCATGGAGTCTACTTAAGACTCTCTCTCCCTCTCCCTCTGCCTCCCCCCTCAAAATAAATAAATGAATCTTAAGAAAGAAAAAAAAAACAAACCACAGGTCTGACAACCTCATTCTTTAAGTCTTTCTAGGGCCACGAAATAAAAATCCTATAAGATAAAATTCCAGACTGTTCACCTCTTCTGCCTCTCCAGCCTCATCTCTCTTTATGCCTCCAACGGCCCCCCCATATCACGCTCTCTGTGACTTCAGGCTTTTGTCTGTTTCCTCTGCTGGGACATTCTCTTCCCCCACTCATGTCCTTCACACCCCCAACTCCCACTCAGTCCCCAAAGCTCTGGGTCTGTCCTCTCCTCTATAAGGCTGTCTCTAAGCCCCTTTGTCCCCCCAGCCGTTAGGACACCACACTGCCCACACTGTACCAGGATTATTAGCCCACCTACCTGCCCCTCTCCCAGACCGTGAGTCCCCTGAGGCTAAGGACTGACTGTACCATCTATCTCTACAAGCCCAGGGCCAGCCCCTATTACGCTAGAACTGAAGGTGCTCTTGGACCCCACTACTTCCTCACTATACCCAGGAACATTCCTGGGAGGTGTCTGGGTTGCTCACAGGCAGGAACCTCAGCATGGGTGTCCAAGATACTTCTAGGAAGGACACCCACCTGAAGCATTACCCAGGCGGCGAGCAGGTCAAGCACCCGAGTGGATTTCTGCACCTCTCTCGCTACACGGTCTTAGGATTCAACCACCTCCGAAGTGCAAATGATGGTAACATGTATTTTGAGAGCTTACTGCTTAAGATGTGCTTTACATCCACTGTCTCATTTAATCCTTAAAAATACCCAGCAATATCCCATTTTTCAGATGAAGAAACACTACGGCATGGGGAGATTAAGAAGCTTCCTTTTATTCTGGTTCCTGTGGAGTGCAAGAACAAAGTCATGTTCCTGTAACTCTCACTAGCTACCCTGAAATACAGGTAGGCCTTACTTAAAACAAAAGCACCCCCAGAGCCAATATTCAGCTTATCTAACAAGTGAGAGTGAGCAGCAGTGGACTTTTTGTTTTACAAACATAAGTCAGAGGCACTGACTACCACCTCCCTCACCCCAGTCAGGCCCTGGGAAAATAATTCAATTCAAATTAACCACAGTTTAATAAATATCTATTGAATGCCTTCTATGTGGCAGGCACGTGGACACGTGCACACATGGGAAATTGAAAGGACAAAGAGCCCTGCTCTCAAAGAGCTCATGGAGAAAGAAAGACAATGAGCACTGCATGTGATAAACAAGATATACTATATTAAAAGGTGTGAGGGGCACCTGGGTGGCTCAGTCAGTTAAGGGTCTGCCTTAGGCTCAGGTCATGATCCCAGGGTCCTGGGATTTAGTCCCGCTTCGGGCTCCAGGCTAAGCAGGGAGCCTGCTTCTCCCTCTCCCTCTGCCATTCTCCCCACTTACGCTCTCTGGCTCTCTCTATCTCTCTGTCAAATAAATAAATAAAATCTTAAAAAAAAAAAAAAGGTGTGAGAGCCAGTGTCCAAGAAGACTGACACTCACCCTCACCTCCTGTGTAGTGGTCCCCTCCAACTGATGTTGTGAAAATGGTGGTGTATGACTTCTGAGGCGAGGGTGGCAGAAAAGACACTTCCTTGGTGTCTCTTGAAACACTTGCTTTGGGGGAAGTCAGCTGCCATGTCTTGAGGACACCCAAGCAGCCCAGTGAAGAGGTCCACACAGAGAGGACCTGAGGCCCTTGCCAACAGCCTGTACTGACCGGCCAACCTTGTGAGTGAGCCATCCTGAAAGCGCACCCTCGTCATCCCTTCAAACGACATCCAGTTGCATCTTTGTCCTAGTCAGCGCCGGCTGCTGTAACAAAATCCTACTATTGGTTGGAAACCTCTGGACTTTTCCGGGGTGGAAGCTGAAACTGGCCCAAGTACGGAGAGCAAGGAGAACCTGAAGAAAGAGGCAGGCGGCTAGAGATTGGTAGATGGCGATTTGAATAAGCAGGGGAATGTACATAGGAGGCTTGCCTTGGGTGGTCGCAAGAACAGTAAATCTCGGTACCCTCCTGCCAGAATCTTAACAGTTTATGTACAGGACTTAAGGGGGTTCAGTCCACACTGGTCTCAATACTACATTACCCTCTCAAGCCTGTGTCCTTGAAGTGGCTCCTACTACAGGAACAGTAGGTGGGGGGAATGTACATTCCAAGGACAGGGTAGGAGATAAGGAGCCTCTGATTGCCTGGGTCCAGCTCAAGGGTCAGCTGGAGGTCACATCCTCTTGATGACCCCTTCCAACAACCATTGACTGGGTGGCTTTTAAGCAACAGATAGTTCGTCCTCACAGCTCTGGAGGCTGGAAGTCTGAGACTGGGGTGCCAGCACAGTCTGGCTCTGGTGAGGGCCATCGTCCTGAGTTGCAACTTTTCCCTGTGCCCTCACATGGCAGAGGGATTGAGGGAGCTCTCTGAGGTCTCTTTTATAAGGGCACAAATCCCATTCATGAGGGCTCCACCCTTATGGCTTAATTACCCCTCAGAGGCCACCCCTTACCCAGTTTTGGGGGATCTAGGATAACTGCAAGGCTCCAATTTACAACAATCTGATTTGTGCACAGTTTTCCAGAAAATGTCTTCTACAGATACAAAAAGCTACAACCTACCCGGGACATTATGGCAGAGCCCCAGGCAATAAAACTCTGTGAAGGGGTCTCTCTCTTCTCTGATTCCTCACTCCCATAGCTGCTCCATGATTCTGCTGGTTATTTCCCAGCACCTGCTGTGGTGTCAGGCTTAGCCTAGGTTCTGAGGACCCTGAAAGAAAAGCCAGGCCCAACACCTGTCATGTACTCTAAGATACTCAAAGAACTTTCACCTCAATCTTCAACGACCCCTTGACCACATAAGAAAAAAATAAATAAATAAGGCTTCACCACTGGGGACACCTCCCAAGCTCTCCCAGCCACCAGCCTGCCCAGGCCCTCTGCAGGGAGACCTCCCCAGTATCTCAGGTCAACCAATGAAAACGGGCCTGCTGCTTCGCCAGGCCTCCCATCCCCAGGTCTGGGGCAGGTCTCCGGGGTCTTTGTGTGGGACGGAGGGGCTGCTCCAGCCCTGTGTCCTGGAATGGTGAGGCACGGTGGCCTGAACCACTGGCCATGTCAAGCACACTGGGATGGGGGAGGGGCTTGTGCCTGTGCGGCCCCACATCAAGGCCATCTGAATGATTCTTCAGGGCAACAGGGTAAATAGTTAGAAAAGAGAAGACCCTTGTCTCTTTGCTCCGACTGGAAGGACTTGGTCAGATAAAGGGTCCGTTGCAATGGGGGCGGGGGGCGGGCACAGGGAGTAGTAGCAGTCAGACCAGTACTGTGGCCTACATGATGGAGGTGACCCAGGGTGAGGGGAGAGCTGAACCAGCAGCCAGATGAGGGAGCCTCTGCCCATACTCCCCAGGACACCTGCAAGGAGCCTCTGCACCTGGCACCTGCCTTCAGCTCTCCATAGGTCTAGGCATGGCGCCCAGGACGATTTCCATGCATCTTTCTCTAAAAGCAAATATTCTCAAAGCTCCAGAGGGCAGAGAGTCCTTCCACTCCTCAGTCCTTCCCCAATCCCCTCTTTGCAGCCACTCAGCCTCTCTCCTCTCTTCAGCTAAGCCACCCATAGAGTCTGTTTTCCAAACAAAGCTCCGAGCCCCTCCCTTGGCAGCTGGTCAGCAACTCAGGATGGTTAAATTCCTCCCATTCCTGACTCTTCACCTCAAGATGTTCGTGACCTGGCCTTAGAGGGAAAACCTTTTAAGCCTCCTCATGGTAAGAGGCCATTAGGGTCTCTTCAGGGACATAATGATTTGTTTCAGAGAGAATGGATTAAGTTCCACCTGTCCCAGGTAATTGGGAGGACAAGGCCCTCCCTCTGCCTGTCTTGTCCTCTGTCATGGTGGATGCCAACTTTTAATGGCGACTGTTCACAGAGGCCACCCGAACTCACAAAAGGAAAACAGAATCCCCATTTGGAAGCCTGAATCAGCCACAACTAGTCATGTCTCAAAACAGGCTTTGTTTTATAATAGCCTGAACTTGACTCAATGACAAGAAAGCGTGCAGGCGAGGCCTTCCCTGCTCCTCAGATCTCCCAGCAGAGCTCCTGGCGATGGAGAACCAGGTCTGAGTCTCAGGTGGCAAGGCAAACTTGCCTCTCCACCGAGAGGCAAACGCTCAGTAGAAATGCACTCGTAGTCTTGGGCCATTTCATCCCTCAGTGTATGAGCCCTGGTTTTCTGTTCCTGGTGGCCCTGCATGGAAGTTGTGGTTTCTGATTCAGTAAATGTTCAGAAGAGCCATGGTCTGCTTCCATAGGATCAGCACGAAGAGCAAGGAAGGGAACATGACAGCATTTGAGGATCACTCCCACCCCACATGCTATTAGACAGCCGTTCCAGCGCAGGGCTAGAAGGGCAACCAAGGTTGCTAACAACAGTCGTATCTTGACTTCCGGGCACTCTAGAACAATCTGTTGGTCCTCCAGCTCAGAAAGTCAGTGCCCCCATTCAGCCAGGGGAGGTGGACATTTGTCCCATGTGGAGCCACCCAGTATCCATTTGCCGATCACAACAACACTTCAATTTATTTTGGAGTTATTGCCACTAGCCAGCTCAATGTAGTCTGGTTGAAATGATACATCCAGGCACCTGTATGTCATCACTGAAGATACAGGGCCACCCACAAAGCTAGTAAGACCAAGTGATGCTCTCTGTAGACTTGGAGATCTTAGCAAGTGGCCTAGGTAGAGCATGCACTGCCCACGCTGAGTGTCCTATCTCCTGTCGCTCAAGACCCCAGACGGCTGCTGTAAGGGATGGGGATGGGCTGTGACAGACGTGCCAATCTGTCCCTAACATCAGGAGCACAGAGGGTACCCGGTAATCCCTTTCTAAAGGGGGTTGGAAAGTGAAAATGGTTGCTCAGTGGTGGGTGAAGTGAGGGAATTGGAATGAAAGCTTTAGAGGGACCAATGATATCTATTAGGCATCCACTGGGACAGGGGAATTTAAGCCACCAATATATGCTGACACTCGTGTAATAAGCCAGGGTGCCTCAGCACTGACCCATGCCCTGCCCTCATCAGCCACACAACCACAGCATGAGTACGTACATAAGTATAAACTGCAATGACAAAAGACCAGGGGAGGTGACCTGAATGGTCACCTGAATGGGTGGGGGTATGGCCAGGAGAGGTAGCTCAACGGTCAAATCTTAGTTTCCCTGACCTTTGCAGCCTCCTGAAGTGACCCCACTTGGAAGTACCTGTGGCCTCATAGTCCCCTCTCCCCAAAGGGGGCCCCCCTCTTCACCCCAGGCAATCTTGGGAGCAGAGGGCACTCTGAGGGTCTTCCCTCAGTTCCCTGACGCCGCCTACCTGACAGGTTAGGGAACGGATTCATTAGGATTTCATCCATCTATTCACTGCCCGCCGCCCCCTAAACCCCATTCGCGGTCCCCATCCGCGGTCCCCATCCGCATCGCTAAATCAACTTTGTCTCTCTGGCTCAGCTAAGTGATCCTTAACGAGGGAGAGGTCTAGCCGGCGCCCCGACAGACCAGGGAACCCGAGGCACCTGGCTGCTGGCACGCTCACCTGCAGCGCTTTCGCGGATCAGGGTGAGCGGTGGGCAGCGGAGCGGCCCGCACCCACACCCGGCACCGGCGGGAGGCGCGGCTCCCGACCTGTCAATCACGGCGGGGTTCGCAGCTGCGCGCTCCGCGGCCCCAGCGCACTGCTCCTCCGAGGGAGATAAACATCGAGAAATCCAATCCAGCGCGGCTTCAGAGATAAACAGATGTGCAGGCCTCCGTTGGTCAGGAGATAACGCCCCCGCCCCGCCCTACGCGCCCGCCTTGGCCCTGCACCTGCCCAGGGCGACCGGGACTCGCCTCTTGGGAGACAGGCTGCGTCCCCCCAGCCCGGGGACATGGTCTCTAGTACCGCGGGCGGGGGTGGAGTTAGAGAAGAAAGAAGCTCGGTTTGTAACCAACTCGGAACAGAACCTGGGCTTTGGAACGAAATGCCAAGGTTCGGATCCTGACTGCCACTGTTTGACAAGGGACAGCAGCTCTGAGCCTGGATGTTCTCCTCTGTACCGTGGGGACAAACACCGGTACGACCTCAGTGGGTTAGCTCTGTTGACATTTGCACAAAGAAAGCTTCAGTAAATAATGATGGCCAACATTAGCCAGCCTATGATGTAGGTAAGCCGACGCTGCCACCACGCTTTTTGGGCATTAAAGGCGGCCCAA
Organism: Neomonachus schauinslandi; assembly: GCF_002201575.2. Taxonomy (NCBI): domain Eukaryota; kingdom Metazoa; phylum Chordata; class Mammalia; order Carnivora; family Phocidae; genus Neomonachus; species Neomonachus schauinslandi. The sequence goes on along the minus strand of NC_058409.1, from coordinate 26,864,336 downwards.
GGCGTTTGAGGTGGTGGAAGGAGAGTGCTTGTTGGCCACATAAAAACGTCAGCTTTAGGAGAGAAGTGATTGGATCAGGTCTGGAGCTGGGATCTACCTGCTTCCAGAAAATGACAGCTCGGGGCTGACATAACGAATGGCAAAAGTGAAAGTGACACCGTGGCAGGGTGAAAGGAGCCTGGGAGCAGAGAAGGCTAGTGTGTGAGAGGGTTTGGGGTGGGGTGGGGGGCAATCAAGAGAAGGCTTCTCCTTCCTTGGCACTCAAGGCTCCAAAGTCTCTCCCCGTTGGGCGACTGGGAAACTTCTCCGTCCAGAACACCTCCACGCAACTCATTCATTTGTTCCACACACACCCGGTGAACATCCTCAAGGTCCACATCCTTGCCCTCAAGGTAAAGGCTAGGGACTGAGCAGGACCAGAGACACCTGCAGACTTAGACACCCCGGGGCTCACCGCTTGGAGCCCAAAGTTTCCCGTCCTTCCGTGGGCCGATCATTTCTTCCTACCCGCAGCAATTGGAATTAAACCGACTCCCGTTGAGGTATGAAGGGTTGGTGGCTCTCTGGAGCTACACCTAATGTATAATTTGATTTTTGTCCCTGAGACCACCAGGCCGGAAGTTCTGTGAGAGTAGGACCACAAGTCCCCCAAACCCACCCCCACCCCCTGGCCTCAACAGATACGGATGGGATGTTAGGTCACACAGCGCACGGAAGAGGGTGAAGGAGACCGGGCCATTCCTGGCGTGTGCCTGCTGGGGCTCAGCCGCCCAGCGCACCCCGACCCCGGGCACATTTCGCCAGCGGTGCACGAGAGGGAAGGCCTTGGACTGGAGGCGGTGGCCGCTTGGCCACAGGCTGGGGACCAGCAGCTGAGTCTGCACCCACGCGGGCCTCTTTTGCTGGAGCTACCTCCTCCTCTGGTCTAGGATCTCAAAGTATCCACAGGGTCTTCCGAGGGGTGCAGAAGTGCCCAAGCCTCTAGGGTCGCGAGGCCCACGGGCGCGCGCAGTTACGCAGGGGTTTGGGGGGGAGCTAAGAACCGCACTCCCGCAGGCCCCCGGAGCCTCTGCTCGAGAAATGAGAAGCGAATGCCTGGTCCTACGCTCACCGGCTGCCCCTGGATCCCGGAGGGACGCGGAAGGACAGTCTGCGTACCCCCAGGGGCCGGGAGGGGACACACCCGGTCTCGCCGCCGTGCGGCACGCACAACGGGCGCGGCGACGCCGTCGTGCCTACTAGTTAAAAGCTCATTAGTCCCCTCGGAGCAGTGTGATCCCACTTTGTTCCTGAACGGCCTCAGCGCGCCCTTTCATGCTATTGTGCGCGCCGCGATTTAGCGCGGCCTTTGTGGGCCTGAAAGGACCGGCGGCCTCTCCGCGCACGCATTCCCGCGGCACCGGCTTCGGTGGCATCGCTCTTCCCGTCCGGCCCGAGGCGCTGCGTCCCCAGACCCACGGCACCCTTCAGCCCGTCTTCTGTGCGCCGCAGCTGGAGTAGATGGCACAAACCGTTGCACCGGGGGAGCCCTTAGCCCCCGCTCCCGCAGGCCCTCGCCTCTCAGGCCCCCCTTCCAGCCAAAGTGAAAAAATGCGTGAGGACCCTTTACCTCTATTTAGGGGCAATTGCACTGGGTTTAAAGGGCTATTGAGGCCTGGAGCGGCCGCCTCTCTCTTTATAGCTTTGTGCAATGTTTGCAGAGACATTTGCATCTGTTTGCACTGGGGGAAAAGGTCCTGAAGCCTCGGTAGCAAGAAAGCCCGAGGATTGTTCTGGTCGCCCTCCCCCTCCCCGCTCGGATCCTCGCTGGCCGATTCGTGCGCCGAGCAGAGGCATGCAAAAACGCGTCCGGTTCAAAGACTGGGCGCCCAGGCTCTCGGTCCACTTTTTAAACAATTGCGGTTAACAATGCAATTTTAAGCAGAAAATCGTCTAACTAGATTAAATCCACATGACATAAAAACCAGAGGGGAAAAAGTCCGCATAGGCATAGGGGTGCGGACGCCTAACAGGATAGAAAGTGTGAAATGCATGCAGAGGTGGAGCGACCGACCGGCAGGTGCCCTGGCCTCCCTCCGGCCGGACAAGGGCTGCACTGCTTGCCTCTCTCCAACCGCAATGCCCCTGGAGGGGAAGGGGCTCCCGGGGGGCGCAGGCGGGCGAAGCCAGCCTCCCACCTTTGGCGACCCGGGGAAGGGTGCTGTGTGCCCAAAATCAAGTCCTCGGCTCCTCCCCACCCCCTCGGGTCCAGCGATCCAGCCCCGTCTGCGCCCTCCCCTCCCCGAGGGCGAGGGGCTCCGGGCAAGACTGGGGAAGCCGGAACGCCCTCTCCACTCGCGAGACTGAGCAGACAGGCTTTTTAATGGAATCGAATGAAAGTCAGGCCTTAGAAAGCCCCATTGCTATGGCAGCAGAGTACCCTGAAAGCGACAAAGCCCAGAGCCCCTCCCTCCCTTCCTGGCCCTGCCCTCGGCTCCCCTCCCCCTGCGCTGCCTGCAGCCACGCTCTGGGCGCTCTCGGACGGGTTAATCACTGTAAAAACAAAGAGATGAAAGGCTCTCCAATTGGGGAACTCTCGGCGGCCTCCCCCCCGGCCTGGGGGAGGGGAGGGGGCCACTCGGGCCGAGCTTCCCGGCGAGCCAGTAAGACTCTCCTGCCCTCAGCTGGGTGGGAGCCACATCCCACCATCCCCAGGCGACGCCGCCCACACAATCTGGCGCCTCCCGAAGGGCCCGCGGAGGCTGGCGGAGGGGGACAGGCGGTCCCCCCTCTCCCATCCCCCTGCAGCCACAACCCCACAAAACAGAAGCACAAAGCCTCGGGCTTTATCACGGGCCCTAAGGAAATGTTTGAAACTTGAAAAACATGACTAGCTCTCAACGGCAAAACAACAAAACTCCAGCAAAATTGAAATTAATAAACATTTAATTAAATGTCCGTAATATAGCATCCTTAGTCAAGTGTAAGTCAACTCAACTTACGGAGTTACCGAAAAATTAAAAATTTAATACGTGATCTGGAGGCATTTTTATATCTTGATATGATATGGGGTGGGGCTCAGGAAGTTTCTAAAGGCTTAAAATTTCCCTTGTAAACTTCACCTGGGAGCCAGGGACATGGAATCCAAGGCTGGCAGGTAGGTCCCTAGTTATTCTGTGACTGGTTCATTGGGGTCCCTGGCCCTGCCTTGCACCCACCTCACCCCTACCCCCACCCTCTCAGGCAAACTGGCAGGCCCCCCTTTTAGTGAGCTGGAGACCCTGAGGTGGAAAGCAAAGCAAGGATTTTCTGGTCACTCAGCCTGTCCAAGGCCACGCAGTGATGGGCCTGTGGTTTCTGTCTGGTAGTCTGTCTGTCTTTCCCAGTTCTGAGTTTCTGGCACCTGAGAGGAAGGGCAGCATGGGGGGTGGGAGGGGCACAGAGAGGCTAGTTTGCAGGGGTACCAGGAAGAGGTGGTGTTCCCAGAGACTGTCTCTGAAGTATGAAGAGAAGATCCCTGGGCTCCTGGAGGGGTGGCAGAGACTGGTGCTGGCCTTGGAGCACTGCTTTCCGGACAGCTTTCCAGAACTTGCTAGAGCCAGTGGGAGATTTTTTTTTTTCTGCTATAGGTCTAGGACTACCCCAGTGCCCAGCCTCACCTAAAGCCAAGTGTCGTCCAGTCTCCTGCCCATGTTATCAAATCCTCCAAGGTAAAAAGAGCACCTCCCACCCACCCCCTAACACACACACACACACACACACACACACGAGACCCATCCTGATTCACCTCCTTAAAGTTCCTGATTTAGGGTCTACAGGCCTTAGATATTTCCATGGTCAGAAATAACAGTAAGAAAAATCTCTTCCCTTTTCTGGGCCTCAGCATCCCCATGGTAATAGTAAGAGATTTCTGAAGAGTTCTGTGGGCAGTGAATGGGCAGAGAAGTGGACAAGAAAGGCCCAGCCCTGGTCTGAGGGAGGTCCTTTGGATGTCCCTGGGCCTGAGGACACCTGGCAGTGGCATCAGCTTCATTGAAGAGACCTGGACAGAGGGCTTGCCTGAGGTCAGCCAGGGTGAGGCAGCTCTGCTCACCATTCTTCCCGTCTGTTCTGGCAGAGCCACATTAACTGGGGCCCCCAGGGTGTTCTAGGGGATCCCTGGGGCAAGGTCCCCAATGATAGAAATGCCAGAGAGGGAACTGTCTGTGGGTGAGGTTTGCTCGCAACCTAACCCTCCTCCTTCAATGAAGCAGAGGTTTCTCTCTTCCCATTTGCCTCTCTGGGGACTGCCATCTGTCCCTCACTGCCGTCTCAATCACTGCTGGGGAGGAGGTTGATGAGCCCCACTGGGAGAGGGAACACTGTGGGGCCTGCCCCCACCCACTCACTCTCAAAACCCCATCAGGGAAGCTGCTCAATCCAGCCATTCGATCCACTTTCTCTGGTCTGTGTCTGAGCCTTGCTGAGTTGCTGAGTCTTTGGGACACTCTCTGTGTCCTGGCCGAATGCAACCAGGAACCAGGCCATCAGAGCAACAACTCCTTTGACTTTAAAATCTTCTATTTTCACAGGGTGGCTCAGTCGGTTGAGCTTTGGACTCTCAGGTTTTGGCTCAGGGTCTTGGGATCCAGCTGGGCATGGAGCCCCCCATGGGGCTCTACGTGGAGTCAGCTTGTCCCTCTCCGCTCCCCCTGCTTGCACCCTCTCACTAACAGAAAGAAAGAAAGGAAGGAAGGAAGGAAGGAAGGAAGGAAGGAAGGAAGGAAGGAAGGAAGGAAGAAAATCAATCTTTAAAATATCTTCTGTTTTCACATCTCCTTTTTTCTATCCTGCGAATACAGGCCTTCCTCCCCCACTCCTACTGTTCTTCACAGAAGAACATGATAAGGGTGGAGGGGCACAGCCTTCTGACTCTGAAGCATCGTGCCCAGGGCCAAGGCCAGGGCACGCAGAGCCTAGCGTCCCTTCCAGGCCCCTGCCCCAGGCCCAGGATCGGAGAAGCCTCAGTGCCCCTTCCTGGGGGAAGGCAAAGTGGGCTCCCCTCTGTGTACTCTCCCCCCACAGGACCAGGGTGATGCTGGGACTTCTGTTTCCCTCTTCTCTGCCCAACCCAAAATCACTTTCTGAAACAGCTTGAGATTGTAGGGGGTGCCCAGCTCATGGTCATGGGAGCTTTTGTTTTAAAGCTCAGGCTCTGGGGGCGCCTGGGTGGCTCAGTCCTTAAGCGTCTGCCTTCGGCTCAGGTCATGATCCCAGGGTCCAGGGATCGAGCCCTGCATCAGGCTCCCTGCTCAGCGGGGGCCTGCTTCTCCCTCTCCCACTCCCCCTGCTTGTGTTCTCTCTCTGGCTGTCTCTCTCTCTGTCGGATAAATAAATAAAATCCTTAAAAAAAAAAAAAATAAAGCTCAGGCTCTGAACCCAAGATCTGGCTTAAACCCCGCCCACCTCGGAGCCTTATTGGGCTCATTTGTAAAATAGGGATCAGCACTCCTCCACGGGGCTGTTGATAGGAATAAATGCCCTGAAAAGTAGAGACAGTTGGCACCTGCGCCAGCGGAACCACTCCACGGATGTCAGCAAGTCTTATCATCCACCAGCACACTCTCCCCCCCGCTCCACCCTGGGCTGGAAAGAGACTTCCCCCAAGAACTTCGAACATCAAGCACAATATCCGATCCTTGCTTCTCCCTGTTATTTTTACTGTGCGGGTCATTTACGGAGCCTCCTCGTGGCACAAACACTGTCTCAGTGCTTCCACAGGCTTACCTCGTTGACATGCCGAATTACCCCAGTGTACAGGTGGAGAGCCCATCCAGAAGCGCAGAGAGGTTGATGACCTGCCCAAATTTCACAGTAACGGAGCCGGGATTGCTCCTCATGCCTCCTGGTTCCAGAGCCACGCTCTGAAGCCCCCGTAGGCCCCTGGGCGGTCCTGTGTCCACATCGGGTGCCCTTTCCTCAGACCAGCTGCCTCCCTCTTACCCACCAAGATGGGAAATTCCAGGGCAGTCCTAGGGTGCCTGTGGCCTTGACCCAAACTCCCAGCAGAGGAGGTTCGAGCACTCTCCTGCATGAGAACAGAAAGCCCCCTGGGGGGGGGGGGGGGGACAAGCTAAGAACTATCTCCTCTCCCTTTCTTTCTCCACCTTGTCTTGCTTCTATGATGCTCATCAAAGGGCCAGTCTCGGAGGTGCTTCCCACAGCCACTCACAACACTCAGTGCGCTCCTTCCACGTGAGAGCTGAGCCTCTGGGCTACACAGGCGGCAGGGATGTTACGTGTTGGCACTGTACCTAGCTGGTCAGGGGCAAGCAGGTGGGAGAATTATCCCACTACCCCTACCGGAGGGACCCTGCTGTGTTGTCGGGTTTGATCTCACCCCACTCGTGGGACCTGCTGGACTCCAGCCCCTCTGAATGAGAGCCAGCCAGATGGGCAGGTGGGAGAGGCTGACGCACAGCTTGGGGCTCATCCCACTCACTGCTCCCTCACAGACTGGCAGGGTCTGCCCCGATCCCCAACATTCGCAGGAAAAACACCTTGCAGCCTCTGCAGGGACATCTGCCAACCATCTTCCATGTTAACCACCTTGTCCAGCCTAACATCCTCTCACTGCCCAAGAGCAGAAATATGTTCAAGGGCTCACGTGGACCCAGACAATGAGCCATCTGCCATTGACTGTTAATCAATCAAGTGCAAGCGCCTTACTGGAAAGGTGGGGAAACAGACACCCAGAGAGGCAGGGACTTGTCCCAAATCAGAGCCAGTTTAGTAACAAGCAACTGAGGTGAAGGAGTGTCCAAGCCAGGAAGATGGTGTTTCCTTAGTGAATGAATGGACATTCCCTGCAAGCCTACCTCTGCTCTAGGGTTTAGGAAAATACCTGTGGGGTACTTGTCTCAGGGCTGACGGGTGACCTTCTGGGGTGAAAGCTTAACCCCTCTTAACCTTTGATCTCTGGCCATCAGTCCCCTCTTGGCCCCAACTCCATCTCCCAGGCTAAGTGAGTACAAATCCAGCATCAGCCTGTGCAGAGGCCACCTGGGGGGACAGAGAGGCCAAAAGGCCTGGCAAGGACAGCGCCCCTTTAAGCTGATCAGCCCTGGCGAAGTGAAGGCACGCCTGGAGGGGGTGAGGTTGCTGCCTGGCAGGAAATTACAGCAGGAGGGAAGAGCTGGGGAGGCCCGGCTCCTAGCTCCCACCAGGGCCCCTCCATCCACATTCCCAGGACCAAAGCCCACGCCGGGCGATGCGCAAATGCTCCCAGCACTGGGTGGGGTGGCGGGGGAGCATGGGGGTTGAAAAGCCCCCAGCCCTACCTAGAGCAGGCGCCTGCAGGAAAGCTGGAGGCTGGAGGGGACTTCAGCCTGCTTGAAAGAACAAACAGCTTTCAAGTACTCTCTGGAGTACCTATTTCATGGCAAACTCTTGTTATGCTAATGAAGGATCCTTCTTCTCTGCTCATTAGAGCACATCTCCAAAAGACCTCCTTGTAGCTACTGTGTGTCTGTGTGCCTTTGTGTATGAGTGTCTAGGAGTCAAACACGGGCTCCAGAAAAGGGCTGGGGTTTCCCCGTACACCCTGCCAGTGTGCGTTGAGACGGGAAAGGACATGCCACCAACATCTCACCTATTTAGAAATCACTCCCAAGAAACCTGCCCCTTCCCGGAGAACCACTGAGCATCGGGCAGCCAGCCAGGGGAAAAAATGTCCAAGCTGCACCGGAGATGTCGCTTAGCTATGCCGGGGACCTCGGTGGATCCCGGTGTCAGCCCCTGATTCCTGCCTTGGCTCTGCACTCCAAGGCAGGGTACCTAACTGTGCTCTGAGACCAAGAGTGTCTGTCAAAGGTGAGGATTCTCGTCGAGGCCCGGTGCTTTGGAAAGCATGTGGCACGGGGCCTGCACACGGCAAGCAAGCCATCCCTCAAGGAGGAATTTCCACTGTGGTGAGCCTTGCTCTGGTCCCTGGCTCCGCGCTCAGCACTGAGTAAGAACCCAGGATGGGCGGGTTTGGATGAAGGCTTTGGGAAGGAGGGCCCTGGGTGTGTACCGGACATGTGGCTGGCACTTGGTGACCAATTTGGATAAGAGCTCAGGCATGATCCATAGATTTCCTTCTCAGAAAAGCTACACTGGGATTTTTCATCCCAACAGAAGGCTCAATAGGGTCAGCTTCCCAGAAAATCTGAGGGTGCAGGATAGATTCCTCACTCCCTCAGAATCAGTCAGGCCTCCACTACTCCACTACTTGGTGCTATGGACTGAATGACCCTCCCCTTCATATACTGAAGCTCTCCCTTCATATATTGAAGCTCTCCCCTCCAAGGTGACTGGATTTGGAGATAGGGCTTTTCAGAGGTAATTAAAGTTAAATGAGGTCTTAAGGGTGGGATGCTAATCCAACAGGATTGGTGGCCTTATAAAAAAAGAACAGAGGGAACCTCTCTCTCTCTCCCTCTGTCCCTCTGTCCCTCTCTCCCTCCTGCAGGAGGACACAGCGAGAAGGTGGCCATCTGCAAGCCAGGAAAAGAGAGCTCTCACAGAATCCCGACCATGGCAGCGCCCTGATCTGAGGCCTCCAGCTTCCTGAACTGTGAGAACATTCACTTCTGTTGTTTAAGCTCTCCAGTCCATGGTATTTTGTTACGGCAGCCTGAGTTGAGAATATATTTGGCCTCTCCATGCCTTAGTCTCCTTATCTGTAAAATGGGAGGTAATAATGGAGTCATTAGACCCATTAAAGGAACTTAGCCCAGGGCCAGGCATCATAGTAAAGGCTCAATAAGTGTCCTCTATCAGCATCATGATCATCCTTCCACGATGATATGCATCTCACCTGCTATAATGCTGATGGGAGGTGATCACCCAGATGCAGGCCCCGAAGGATGCAGCAAGACCTCTAGATAAACAACACCCCTCAGGCATCTTTTGGACTCAAAAATGGCTTCCTGGAAGAGGAAAACATTGAAAAACATTTTCCTAGTGGCTTAGTTGGCCCACCCCCCTCCCTTGCTCTTAGGGGCAGGGAAGGATCAGATCGGAATAAGGGATAAGTAGTGAGCAGGAGGGAACAGCTGTAATGGGGGGCTCACCTGTGCCCCGCCCCCCCACCCCTCCCCAGCCCCTTACTTCAGCCCATTCTGGGGCTACGCAGGGGCAGGATGATCACACAGAGTGAGGAGAGGGCTGTTGCCTTGGGGAAGAGAAAGCCCTCAAGAGCAGGCCACTGATCTCAAAGGGAAATAATGGGATTTTCTGGGATTCACATTGATCCCCAAAGGAGAAAAGCTTCTGTTTGCCTTTTTTAAGCTGCCAAACAAGGAACTAAAGCCTCTTTCAGCCCTGACTCAGGGCTGTCCTTTCTGAAGTCCTTATTATCCCTGGGGCACTGGGAGAACAGGCCCCAGCGCTGGGCCCTCCACACAGGGAGCTTTCCGCTGGGCAGAGGCCTGCCTGGTTTCCTAGCGACCCAAACCCCACCCGACTGCAGGCGCTGGTACCTTGATCCACAGTTCTTGACTGTGGCCTGGCCAGGGCCAGGCTCCTCTCCTTGATTTGCCGGGGGATGTGTTTCCACATCTAGGAGCAAACACATGAAGCAATATCTCTTCATACCCCCAGACACCACACACACATTCCTCACCGCCACTGACCAACAAGGACATCAAGGATGATAATAGTCACATTAAGAGAGCGACTAGTTCTTGAGCAATGTTTTGCTCTGGGCTCCATCTTCTTCTCCACTGGGCCTTACCTCTGAAGATCTCAGTGCCTGGTGGGACAACCAGCCCTTACCCCAAAGGGCTACTCGCAGTTCCAGGCCACCAGTGGCCCTCAGCTCTTGCCACATGAGCTGTTCCTCTCATAGCAACACTCTAGATGGGGTCATCCTTCACCACTGCTCCCTCCACCTCTGAAACCTCACATATACATTCACACACACACACACACACACACCCCACTACAACCTCCCCCCCAGCTCAGTGTCCAGTCTTCTCTCTGTCCACCTCTTAGACCCTCTGTTCCTTGGACACTCCTCCACCCCAAGTGTTCTCCTCATCCCTAGCCAATTTCCACAAACTCCAGAAAGGGAACCCCTCTTCTCCCTGCCACCACAGCCTGGTCCTCCTCCATCTACGGGTCACCCAGCTCAAGGACCCGGTGAGGCCCTCCCCATTCCCCTCACTTCCTCTCCCTGCTTCATCTTCTCTTGCAGATTTGACTTCTTGAAGATTTCTGTTTAGAAACTGAACTACATCTTGGCGCAGTTTAGACGATATACTACACTTGGAGATAAAGCCGAATTCCTTTGTCAGGTGCACAGGGCACACGACTTGAGGCTTGCCCGTCCTTCCAGCATCAGCTCGTGACGCTGCCACCTGCCAACATGGGTGCGTGTATGTTTGCACACACACACACGCCTGTGCACACACACAGCATTTGCCATATTTCAACCCTGTGCTCTGCTCACATGGTCCCCCCTGTCTGGATCGTCCTTCCCCTCCTCTGTGAATCGCCTACCCCAGTTCATCTTTTAAGACACCTTAGATGCCACCTCCTCCAAGAAACCTCCCCTCATTCCTGCTGCCACTGCCACCTCCTTGTGTTCTATGCCTGTGACACAGAGATGGCTGTCTTCTCTTCTCCCATGGTAATAGAATTTTTTGCTGGGTAAATGGTCAAGAGGAAAACTACATTTCCCAGCCTCCATTGCAGCTCAGTGGGGTCATGTGTCTAGGTTCTGGCCAATGGAATGTAAGCAAAAGTGACACATGGCAGCCTTCGGGGACCTTTTCCGAGAGAGATGAGATGTGCCCTTTGCCTCTTCTTCATCTCTTCCTCCATCTTGCCACCTGGAACAGCGAGTGCCACCATCTTGGATGATGAGATGAAGGCCACAGGCCAGGAATGGAAGGAACCCGATTCTTGAGGCTTTCGTGGAACAGAGCTGTCACGTTAGCCATGGACAGAAAATCCAGGGAGAAAAAGCAACTTTTAACTTGTGTAGGCAACTCTTGCTTTGGGTTTTGTGTCACTCCAAACTGTCTTTCCATGGTGCCCTCTTTAAACTGCAGGTGTATTGAGAACATCATACTGTGCTACAGTCACTTTTCATGGGTCTGCCCCTAGACTGAGGTCAGGGGGTGTATCTAACTGACACTGTATCCCTCCAGCCAGGAGCATTGTAGGCACTCCATAGTGAATGGATAAACAAATGGTTGCTTGATGAGTAGATAGGAAGATTTGGAATGAAAGACTTACCTGGGGAAGATAAGTGTTAAAAACAGTGTGCTTACTCAGATCTGCACACTGGCCTTCCTTTCTAGCTGCATTGTTACAATGGCTGTTTCTGGTCCCTCCTGTCACTTACAGCATGACCAGATCTTATCATCTGCCAAGGGACTTCCCACACAGGCACACCAACCAGCGCATCCCCCCAGGCCTGTGAAGCGGAAGGTGATACAGGTGGGTGGGCATGTGGGGGCACACTGCAGATGCCCACACTGCTGTCTTGGGACTTGGTGTCTTCCTTCCTAGAGGGCCAGGTGGCACAGCCTAGAAGGACAGGAGAATTGACACTCTGCACAGGTGAACTTTAACCAATGAGAGACGGAAGCCAGAAGACAAATTCTTCTCCCTGCCTCCTCTGGACTGGTTAGAGGCCAGTGGCCTCATACAGCTCTCTGAGGACGTCTCCCAAGACAGCAGCAGCCAACTCATGATGCCCTCCCTTAGTATTTGTTTCCCTCCTTGCTTCTCTCACTCCCTTTTCCCCTTACTCCTGCTCTCCTGAGATTGAATTCCCAATAAAATGTTAGCACCTGAGTTTTGCGCTCTATTTTTTAAGAGGACCCATGGGTATCAAGTTCAGGGGACAGTGAGGGATCTGGTATGATTGGAAAGCGAGGGAGCAAAATAGGATATGAGGCTGGTAAAGTCAGCTGGTTCTGGGTGATGCACTCAGGAGTGACTGATGGCCAGGCCAGGAGTCTGCTTCTTCTTGCAGCCACTTGGGCACCATGAGGAACCTGAGAGCCATCACTGGATGGTTGCCTGTGTTGTCCCTGCCACAAGCTGGCCAGAAGTTTCCCTTACCTCCTCACCTGCCATGAAGTCAAGGGCTTCTGTGATGTCCAGGTATTGGCAGAGAAGATTCAATATGTTGCAAGTGAGCCTTCCCTTTGGCCCATCACTGCATTTCTAATAAAGTATGTTCTAGGTCTACTGTCACGTGTGTACAAAGTTGAAGGTATAAGTGATTCAAGCCAGGCCAGTTAGACTCCATTCCAGGACCTTTGCTGGAATAAACAAGAAATTAACACCCTCCTTTTAGCTTAGCTCATAGGTTTAGCTGGTAGGATGTGACCCTGGAATAGATCTTGCCTTCCACGGGGAGAGCCTGTCTGAGAACAAAGCCAGACAGAGAGGTGCAAAGCCAAGAAATAAGGGAGACAGAGTGGGACAGAGAGAGAGAGAGAGAGAGAGCTGAAGGCATCATAGGAGCACCAGGAAAAAGGTGAGGTGTAGAATAGGGTACATGATACTTCCCAATAAGTGTATGAATTTTAAGGGATGGACACACACATTTGCTTGGATTTACATGAAATTTTCTGGAAGCCACATGCACCAGAGTTTATTCCTAAACACAGCTTTTATGTGTGTGCATTTGGGGTGTGCTCAATAAATGCACTATTCTGAGAGCGCCACATGTTTTATCTCATTTTATTCTCACAACATTCCAGTGGGATTGGTACTGTTATTAGTCCCATTTTATAGCTGAGGAAACTGAGGCACACAGAGCTTTCAGCGTAGAGCAAAGTTATAGAGATAGTAAGAGGCCCTTAGCTGGCTCGGGGTGCTGGTTACCTGTAGGCAGTGGGCATACGGGTCAGGAGGGGTGCCTCACCTGTTTACACTCTTCGCTTCCATACTGCTTGTTTAATCCTGTCAGTCACGCCCGTGCAGGGCAAAGTAGCAGAAGAAGAGGTTGGAGAGGACTTTGAGCAGTCCCTCCGTGTGGTACACCAGTCTGAGCGGCTAGAACCAGCTGGCTTCCGTGAACCCTTTTAGAGCAGGATCAGCCTGAGGTGGCCCTTCCGCACCCCCAGATGCTTTCATCCCATTCCCTCGGTGGCGATGTCTACTGCCCCCACCCTCAGGCTACCTGCAGCCCCAACTTGAGGATGACCTCTGAATGCCTGGAAGCCCCAAGCTGCTGATCCCATGACATGCCTTCCTAGGAAGCCCATGTGACCAGGTTGAGAGTCCAGGTTTGGGTTCAAATCCTAGGTCTGTCATTCTGCATGCATGCATTCGTTAAGGAGTAACTGGGTACCTACCTTGTGCTAGGCACTATGCGAAGACCCGAAGATAAAGCAGTGAGAAAAACAATACAGGTCCTGCTCTCATGGAGCTTAGAGTGTGGCGGGGAGAGAGCTTTTTCACAACCTGTTCATGCCGACTTTTTTTGGTAAATGTCTTACTAGTACAAGGGCCACCAAGGAAAGGTACAAGGGCTGAGGCTGCTGTGGGTGGGGGAACTCGGACCTGGTCAAGGGGATGGGCTACTTGGAGGAATGATATGTGGGAGCTCATTTTGGAAGAGAGGCCAAAAGATGTTCATTCAGCAGGAATGGCATGTGCAAAGGCCCCGTGGTTATGGGGAGAGTGCTACATACTAGGGGCTAAAAAGAAGGGCAATGTGTCCCTAGTGCAGAAAATATGCGGGAGCATGAGGTGAGAGGTGAGGCTGGAGAGCTTAGCAGGGACCAGAACCACAGAGAGCCACTGAGGGAGGGAAGTGAGACAGGGGCTCCCAAGATCAGTTTGTGTTTTTAAAAGACCATTCTGGCTTCGGACAATGTAGATGCGCAGCCTGACCAAGTCACACACCCTGAGCCTCAGTTTTCTGCTCTGTTACATAGTAATGGTGCAATTCCTGACCACGAGCTGTGCAAAGCACTTAGCACAGTGCAGGGCTCACAATAACAGTCCGATCCATGAAAGCTGCTTTCCCTGGGGACCGAGGCTGTCCTGGGGCATCGGGGCGGGTGGGTGGCAAGGCTGAGAAGTGGGGCTTATTCACAGGGTTTCTGATTCCTCATTGTACTGAATGGGGCAGAGGGTGCCTAGGGCCTCCTATGTATGATGCAGCTCCCACAGGGCTCCAGTTCAGGGCCAGCTAGGGCTGGGCTGTTGCTATTTTGCAAACGAGGAAACAGGCCAGGAAGGTGAAGCCACTTACTCAGAATCGCTTAGCTGGTGAGCAGCCAAGGCAGGCTTTGAGCCCAAACTACTTACTTCCAGAGCCAACAACCACTGAGCCAGACCCACACCAGCAACAAGAGGCAGATATCCAGGGATAGGCAGAGAGGCCAAGAGGGAAAGGAGTAAGGGACAGAAGGACCAGGCCCACCCCAGAGCTGCCAGTCCTATCCTTCCGAAGGCTTGATTATCTAGCATCCCTGTGTGCCTGGCCAAAGTGTATCCTTTCAATTCCTTCTGTCCCCAGCCCTTTTGATTCTGCAGTCAGTCCTGCTCCTGACAACTTGACAGAACAGAAGGCTTCCTGGAGGAGGTATCTATCGGTGATGCTGAGTTTTGAGGGACGGGCGAGAGCTGGCAAGGGCATTCCAGGTGGAGGCACCTCAGATCAAAGGGCTAGGGACTGGAACAGAAGTCCGCAGCCAGAGTGGGGATTGAGGGAAGCCTGGCTCAGCGAGGATGAAGGGAGAGGGGGACACTGGGAGATGCTCTTGGGGCCAGTTTCTGGGAGGGCTTGAGCATCAAGCTAAAGAGCTGCTTATTTATCCCGTAGACAATGGTGTGTGACTCACAGGATAAAGGTGCCTCTTTATCATCGAGATGGACTTGGGGAGGGGCGGGGGGAGGGGAGCAGGCACTAGGTCAGTGCCTTGGAGGCCCATTGGGGCAGGTGTTTGCCTGGCGGCTGGTGGGCAGGATGAGGCAGGTGCAGAAGGTTTTGGCCCTGGCCTGTCCCCCTCTCCGCAAAGGCAGCTCCAAGGCCTGATTCTAGCCCAGCTAGCTCCCCCGCTGATGGCTTGTGCCCCTCTCTCCCCCCAGCAGAGCTAATCAGCTTAGGATGGTAGCAAATGAAGGCTCCAGAACCGCAGGGCCCTCACTCGGCAGCTACAAATTAACACTTCAATTAAAAGCCAGCCAAGCCAGACCTGACATCCACACTCTCACTGGGTGAGGATTTAATTAAGACATGGTGGGGAGGTGGTGACCTCAGCAGGCCTCACCCTGAGCTGCCCATCCTGGCAACCTATTGTTTCCAGCTCAGACCATGGCATTGAGACCACAGAACACACTAGAAGGGGCAGAGTTTGTCAATAGAATTCCCTTTCATGAGGAGGGAGCCTTGACAAAAATATCGATTCCTGGGCCCCAGCCCAGTGCCCCTAAACCATCTCTCAGAGATGGGCCCAGGGGGCCTGTATTTTCATACAGCCTGGGGGCTGCAGGGGCTTCTAATGTTGCGAGGGTTTGCGAACCCCTGCTCTGGTAGGTGCTAAAAGCAATGTGGTGCATCAAAATGATTGGCCTTTTCAACCATGGAATGGAATATTAGAATAGGAAATATCAGAGCGCATCACATAGACTTGGGGGAAGTATTATTTTGTGAAACTTTTGCTTTAGTTATATATCTGTATGTATATTGGATTGTTATGAAAAAGTATGTATATTATATACATATGTATGTATTTTACTATGGGTTTCAGTAAAAAAAAAAAAAAAGTTGGGAAACTGCACAGCTGCTCCTCAGCAACACAGAGATGTGCGTGCCCTCTCCAAAGCTCGAGGCGCACAGTTCACAGACGGGCCCAGCAGTGAAACCTCCCTGTAGCTGCTTCCTCAGGTCTCCTGATCCCAAAACATCAGGCCCGCTGGCAGCCTGCCTTCCCCCAGAAGTCGTCAGCAGACTGTTGGGAGGGTGCAATGGCCCGCTGCTCCTCAGGGTAATGGCCCCATTTCTGGCCCAGGACGAGCAGGTATTAGAAAGGGGACCCCCAAAAGAGACCAGAGCTGGGGCTTTTCCTGCCGTCCAGCACAGAGTCCCCAGGCCAGCCTCCCAGCCAGCCTCGAAACCTCGGGCAGCGTGAAGGGGTGAGCAGTCCCATCCACACCTTCCAGAGCTCACTGCCTGCTTGGGAGAAGGAGACGCAGGGGCAGGAAAGAGCCTGAGTCCATCCCAAGGAGGCAGCCTGGGCTGTGCAGGAGGGTGGGGCTGGCGGGGGGCTGCCTCCCCCAGTGGCACATTCCCCAGCCCTTGCGAGGCCACGCCGGCCCTGCCCTCTCTGCCTTGGAAATCCCTTTGAGCTCAAGAGGGCAGATGGGGGTCAGAGAGTGATGAGCCCTGGCCCCAGCCCCGTTTGAAATCGAAGCATCCTGGGCCAGGGGCGAGGCCTGTGAGGTGGGGTCGCCACCCCCAGGGCCGCAGCATCCTCCCGCCTGGGCCAACCCGTTGCTAGGGCCCCTCTTTCGAGGCATCAGGTTATAGGGCCGCGTGGAGCAGCCCATCTGCCGGCTAACTTCTCACTTTCCCCCCTAAGGCTGCCTGTGACCCGGCTCCCCAGGCTCTGGCCCGTGTGTAAAGTGGCGGGGGGCCTTTATTCCCACTGAGCCCCTTCTCAGCAGCTCAGCAGCCGAACTGCTCTTGGATTACATTTTGATGAGTTTTCAATTTAGGCCCAGCAGACAAGGGAAGGGAGGGGATGGGGGTGAAGGGGTGGGGGCGGGCGGGGGCGGGCAGGGGAGCCCGGGGAATAAATGCAACAGATGGGTCCAATTGTGCTGCCTAGGCAAATGAAGGAAGACATCTGTAGCTCCCGAATACTGGTGGTCTGAAACGCAATTAGCCCTCTGTGAATGGGGCCCCTCGCAGCCCCCTCGGCCAATCCCCTCCGAGGCACTGCTCACGTTACAATGGCCTTGACCACAATCCATTGAGCAGAAAAAGGAAAAAAGAAAAGAAAGAAAGATTAATCCAGGAGTTGCTGCGCAGTGGGGCTGCAAGGAGAGCTGGTATGCAGGAAAGGTTACTTACGTCTCTGCTTCTCCCTTTTTTTCCTGTCTTCACGGAAGGCTGGAAGGTCCCTATTAAAAAGAAGAGGCCAGGGGAGTGTCTTAGTTTGGGGCTTGGTGAGGTGATGTGGACCCACATCTTGACTGGTTGCTAATCTGCAAACCTTAATTTTCTACTCACTTCTTGGGAAAATAATGAAGGGAGACACAGTCCCTGTGGTTGCAAGTACCCCCCCCCCCCAGCCCCCCGGGGTGAGCAAGTTGTTATGTGATAAGACCCCTTCTGCACGTGGTAATTATAATGGCTGAGGGGAGGTTCAGGGAGTTACCTTTCGCAGCTGGAAACGTGCGTTCTGCTTGACTCCTCGGAGGACCTGCCTCTTCCCCACGATTGAGCCCAGCTGGAGACCTGGGACGGGACTGGAGTCTCCTTTATCTATGCATATTTATGATCCGTGGTACCTGGCAGAAAAGGGGGGAGAGCCCAGTACAACAGTGCACGCTGCCCCTGGGAGTGTGGAAGGGGGTCAGGGCACCTTTAAGTTACCCTCCTGACTTGTTCCCCTCAGCTCTTTGGTGTCTGATCTGGGAGGTGGCAGCTCCCCCCAAGGTGGTGAAAGAAAGCCTAAATTCTGGAGAAAACTGTTCTTGGGTTTCCGCTGCCTGTGTCTGATCAGAGCCATAGAACAGCCCAGAAAGCTTCTGAGCCTGGGTCATAGGGACCTCTCCAGGACGTGCACTCAGAAGCTCAGTCCCACCTTTACCAAAAGCCTTTACAGACTGAGAGCCGAGGCGACATGCTCCTGTTGTTCGTTTTATTGTGGTAGAATACATATAACATACAATTGACCATTGTTAAGCATACAGTGGTGTTAAGTACATTCAAATGTTGTGCACCATCACCACCATCCAACTCCATCATCCCCAAACGAAGCTCTGTTCGCATTAAACAACAACTCCCAATGTCCCTGCCCCCAGCCCCTGGCAACCAACCATTCTACTTTCTGTCTCTCTGAATTTGCCTTTCCCGCGTGCCTCGTATAAATGAAATCCTAAGTATATGTCCTTTTTGACTGGCTTATTTCATTTAACATAATGTCTTCAAGATTCACCCCTATTGTAGTATGTGTGAGAACTTCCTTCCTTTTTTAAGGCTGGATAATATGCCATCGTCTGTATATACCACATTTTGTTTATCCATTCATCTGTCAACACTTAGGTTGCTTCCACTCTGAGCAACTATGAATAATGCTGCTATGCACGGGGGTACAAATATCTGCTTGAGTCCCTGCCTTCAATTTTTCTGGAAGTGGAAATGCTGGATCATATGGTAATTCTGTGTTTAGTTTTGTTTTATTTTTATTTTGTTTGTTTGTTTGTTTTGTCCTTTTTACTCCAAGTCTGGAAGCTTCAGTTCCCAGGAAGATGCAGTTTAAAGACCATATTGATGATGATTTCTAACAGCTTCAGGCAACTGATGCTTGGATTCATGCTGAATTCAGGCTGCAGGTGCTTTCATTGCCCTGAGTTAGAATTGTGTGCGATACAAGCCCGGGGGTGAGCTGGCTGTTGGAGCTGGTCTGGGGCTCCCGTTGCATTTGACTTGGGTCTCCATCAAGGCCTGCTCCCCCAGACCCCCCCCATCAAGGCCTCCTACCCCTCTCTCTTGCCAGATCAGGCTGAAGGTGTGATAGTGATCCTGCTGTTGGGAGGTTTTTGTTGTGCTTATAATTATTCTCATGTGTGTGCAGACAAAGTAGTGGATGCTGGGACTTAATTTTTACAAGCTTCACTAGCCAAAGGTGCTAAGATTCAGGGATTTCCTAGTCAGCCATCACCTGATGCTATCTGGTTAATCAAGGAAGCCAGAACTGAAATGCATTATCTGTGCTTATGTGGCTATCTTCCTGAGAACTCCCAATATTTCTCCCATGGACATACATGTCTTCCCCTTTCCCAAATCCCTGCATGGGCATAGGAATAGTTTGAAAATTTTGGTGACCACTCATCCCTTTTGCATAGTCCAGAATCCCAGTGTTTCATCATCCAGACTCTCTCTTCTGTCTTGGAAATGGGCAAAATCACCCACCTGTGCATCTCTTCCTAACAGAGGTCTGACTACATATTCACAAGCCCCTGTCTCAGGGTCCACCATCTAATCAGCCTGCACCCATGGGCGGACTGTGGTTCTCCCCTTTGGGACACTTACTGGTCTTGGCACACCCTCAGCTACTGGGATCCCCTAAGAACAAAGTAGGCTGCTTGCATAATTACAAAGAGTCCATATAGTCAAAACCAAAGAAAAAGAAGAACAAAGCTGGAGGCATCAATGTTCTGATGTCAAACTATATTACAAATCTATAGTGATCAAAACAGTATAATACTGGCATAAAAACAAACACATAGATGAATAGAACCAAAAATAAAGCCCAGAAATCAACCCATGCATATGTAGTCAAATAATTTTCAACAAAGGAACCAAGAATATACAATGGAGAAAGGTTAGTCTCTAAGCGGTATTGGGAAGACCGGACAGCCACATACAATAGAATTAAACTTGGGGCACCTGGGTGGCTCAGTCGTTAAGCATCTGCCTTCAGCTCGGGTCGTGATCCCAGGGTCCTGGGATCGAGCCCTGCATCGGGCTCCCTGCTCTGCAGGGAGCCTGCTTCTCCCTCTCTCCCTCTCACTGTGTCTCTCTCTGTCAAATAAATGCATAAAGTCTTAAAAAAAATATAACAAAAGAATTAAACTTGGACTGCTATCCTATACCATATACAAAACCTCAAAATGGATTAAACATTTTGATCTTGAACAAATGACCTTGAACATAAGACCTGAAACCATAAAACTCCTAGAAGAAAATGTAAGGAACAAGCTCCTTGATATCAGTCCTGTCTATGATTTTTTTTGGATTTGACGCCAAGAGCAAAGACAACAAAAGCAAAAATAAAACAAGTGGGACTACATCAAACTAAAAAGCTTCTGCACAGCAAAGAGAAATCATCAGCAAATGAAAAGGCAACCTGTGGAATGAGAGAAAATATTTGCAAACCACCTATCTGATAAGGGGTTAATATCCAAAACATACAAGGTACTCATATGACTCAATAGCAAAAAGCCAACAGGCCAAGGACCCAAATAGATATTTTTCCGAAGAAGACATACACATGGCCAACAGGTACATGAAAAGTTTGTCAATATCACTAATCAGGGAAATGCAAATCAAAACCACAATGAGATGTCACTTCATATCTGTTAGGATGTGTAGTATCAAAAAGGCCAAAGAGGTAACAATGCTGGCAAGAATGTGGAGAAAAAGGACCCCTTGTGCACCGTTGATAGGAATGTCCATTGGTGCAGCCACTATGAAAAACAGTGTGGAGGTTCCTCAAGAAATTAAAAATAGAACCACCCTATGACCCAGCAATCCCACTTCGGCGTATATAGGCAAAGGAGAATAAATCACTATCTCGAAGAGATATCTATACTCCCATGTTCACTGCCACATTATTTGCAATAGCCAAGGTAAGAAAACAACCTAACTGTCCTTCAACAAATGAATGAATAAAGAAAATGTGATACACACACACACACACACACACACACACACACACACACACAGGAATATTATTCAGCCTCAAAAAAGAAGGGAATCTTGCTATTTATGACAACATGGATGAACCCAGAGAGCATTATGCCAAGTGAAATAAGCTGGACGGAGAGAGACAAGTACTGCCTGGTATCACTTACCTGTGAAATCTAAGAAAAAAGAAAGTTGAACTCACAGAAACAGAGTAGAATGGTAGAATGGTGCTTGCCAAGGGCTGAAGGGTGGGAGAAATAAAAGAGGCTGTTAATAGGGTGTAAGTTTTCAGTTCTAAGGTGAATAATGTCTAGGGATCTAAATGTAACATTTTACATTAGCGTTGATAAAACCATATTATGTGATTGAAATTTACCAAGAGGGTAGAACTTAATTGTTCTTACCAAAAAGAATACAAAGGGGAAAAAAAGGTAAATATGCGAAATGACGACTGTATTAATAAACTCGGTGGTGGGAAGTCTTTCCCAATGTGTATGTATATCTAATCATCACTTTGTACACTTTAAATACGTTACAATTTGATTTGTCGATTATACCTCAATAAAGCTGAAACTTTAAATAAATGAATGAAATCATGATCTCATTTCATGTTAACGGGCATATCTGTTATGCCAGTTTAATGAGAAAGAGCTTTTATTTCTGAAACAATAATTAGTGAGAAGGGTGACATTGCTTTATGAGTGTGCAATCTCTTTAATATCTGGCTTAATAGAAGAAACTAGATTCACATATCTGCTTCTGCATCCAAGTTGGTCTGATATGTTTTTGAACTATATGAAAATGCAATCTCACATAGATATGTAGCTTGAAGACAAAGACTTTGTGGACTCCATGTGAGGATCGCAGGGACACTCCCCCCTCCCCTCCCAGGGTTCTTTGAATATACTTTGGGAACCACTGGGCTAGAGATGCCCTTTACCATAACTACTCCAGTGTGTGTTTCCTAAGAAAAGAACATTTAAAAACATAATCTCATGGCTCAGTCAGTTGAGTGGCTGCCTTTGGCTCAGGTCATGATCTCGGGGTCCTGGGATCGGGCCCCACGTTGGGCTCCCTGCTTAGCAGGGAGCCTGCTTCTCTGTCTCACTCCCCCTGCTCGTGCTCAATCTCTCTCTCTCTGTCAAATAAACGGATAAAATCTTAAAAAAAAAAAAAAAGAATTCTTCTGGCAGATTCTTCTTATTATTAAAAAAAACAATCTCTGGGCGCCTGGGTGGCTCCGTCGTTAAGCGTCTGCCTTCGGCTCAGGTCACGATCCCAGGGTCCTGGGATCGAGCCCCGCATCGGGCTCCCTGCTCAGCGGGAAGCCTGCTTCTCCCTCTCCCACTCCCCCTGCTTGTGTTCCTGCTCTCGCTCTCTCTGTCTCTGTCAAATAAATAAATAAAATCTTAGAAAAAAAAATCTCAGGATAATTATCAAAATTGGGACATTTAATATTGACATATGCTAATATCTAACGTCCAATCTGTATTCAGATTCCTCAGACTGTCCCAATAATGTCGTATTATCTCCCCCACCTTGATCTAGAATCTTTTGGTTGTCATGTCTCCTTAATCTCTCTTAATCGAGATGGGGTTTTCAGCCTTTATTTTTCATGACCTTGACATTTTGGAGGAGTATAGGCCAATTACTTTGTATAATGTCCCTCATTTAGACTTTTCTGATGTTTCCTCACCATCAGATTCAGGTTTTACATTTTGACAGGAATACCACAGAAGTGATGAGTGAGACTTCTCAATGCATCAGGTAAGGAGGCACTTGATATTGAATTGTCCCAACGTTGGTGATGTTAACTTTAAGCGCTTGGTTAAGGCGATGTCTTCCAGGACTCTCCATTGTATAGTTACTATTTTTATAATTAGTAAGTAATTTGTGGGAAGATTCTTTGAGACTCTAAATATTCTTATTTGCATCAAACTTTTGCAGACAGTTTTAGCATCCATTATTAATTTTTGTCTGTAGCAATTACTACGTAATGTTTTCTTTTTTTTTTAAGGTTTTATTTATTTATTGAAGAGAGAGAGCACAAGCAGGGGGAGACATGGGGGAGAGGAGAAGCAGAATCCACGTGGAGCAGGGAGCCCAATGTGGGACTCGATCCCAGGACCGGAGATCATGACCTGAGCTGAAGGCAGATGCTTAACTGACTGAGCCACCCAGGTGCCCCTACTTAATGTTTTCTAACTCCACCATTCCTTCTCTATTCATTAATTGGCATTGTACTGTAAGGAAATGTTTCTCTTTCCCCCCATTTATTCATTCACCTATTGATTCATTTATTCATGCATCCATTTATTCCATTTTGGACTCATGGATTCTTATTTTATTCAATCATTATTTTACTATCATTATTTGTTTTGATGTTCAAATTGTTCCAAGTAGGACTTGTGGGGGCCTCTTCCGGCTGGCTTCTAGACATTTTGATTTGTCTCTATCGTGCTTTCTGGCATAAACAGATGTCTCATGCTCATCTTGTACCTTTCCTGACCCAGCCATCCTCCAGCGAGATTCTTTTTTTAGTAAGGAATGGTATTTAGCAACCAAGATCTAGATATTAAGTGTGCTCGTTGTAACTGAGGTTCGCTTTTGCTTCTAGATGTTTTCATAGTACAAAGCTAGAAAATGTATGTATGTATGTATGTGTGTGTGTATATGTATATTTGTTCATATATGTATATATTACATATATTGTATGTACCGATCCCTCCAATCGTACAGTTCTAATCCAACTCACAGAATTCTTTCAAGCCTTCCTCTATTCCATCTTTTTTATTCCCTTCTCCAACAGTGAGAATCTGACTCTCAACATTATCTATATATTTACTCATTTGCTTATTCCCGCAATACACAGAAAATTGCTATACTCATACAACCGTGAAAAACACATTCTAAGTAGAGTTTAATGTTTGCACTTCTTTTTTGCCTTGAACTGAGGGTATATCATCAAAGTACCGTGTTCAAAAGTTACGTGGGTTAGTTTTCTTTTTCTTCCTTCAGTATGGTCATGATATATTGGAAATACCAATTAGGTTCATTTGGTTCAACTTTCAGGATTTGCTCCATCATTGTTGATTTCATGAAGCCTGTTAGCTTCATGAAAGAAGTTAGCTACTAACTCTTGTTGCAACTCTTATTCAGGTGTGGGCCCAGGTAGTGTGGGGCTTTTGGACATAGTTGTATAGTTTTTCCTAATCCCATAATAATACATATTTTCATCCTGATTTACATTTCTGGGACACTTCCCTACTATCTTTTACAAACTTAGCTGTTGCAAATGCTCTTCCCTCCTTCCAAACTTGTCCTGTCCTGGTCTTTGTGACGCTGTCCCTCCACGCAGACACCCCCTCTCTGCTCTCTCAGGCATCAGGCCATGTAAGGTCCAGGTGCAGCCCACTCCTCCAAGCTATCAGGATGGCAGGCTGGGCCCACAGGGGCCAGCTCCAGATGCCAAGCGTCACCCAGAATGGCTCCTGTTGGAGCGGGTGATTTCTGCTCCTGCCTCAGCTTCCTTGAGGGGAGACCTGGAGTGAGTTTCAGCGTACAACGAACCAAGTCTTCCGGCTCAGTGAAGCCTGAGGGGAGCAGGACCCTGGAAGAGCCCTGGGATCATGATCTAGAGCCAAGCACCTTAGTTTCTCTGTGAGGAGTCCCTCCTTGAGGGGCACAGGCAGAGGGCTTTGGGATGTGAGGAATGAGGGCTTACATCTGGAGCAGACCCCTTCTTCTTCTTCTTTTTTTTAGATTATGTTATGTTAGTCACCATACATTACATCATTAGTTTTTGATGTAGTGTTCCATGATTCATTGTTTGCGTATAACACTCAACGTTCATTACAACACGTGCCCTCCTTAATACCCATCACCGGGCTACCCCATCCCCCCCCCCCGCCAACTCCCTCCCTTCTGAAACCCTCAGATTATTTCCCGGAGTCCATAATCTCTCATGAGAACCCCTTCTTCTAGAAGGCTAGATACTTCTGCTATCACCAGCCCTTGGCAGTCCCCTCACCCCACCCAGGGACTCACTCCCCTTGCTTCTCTCCGCTGGGCCCTACATGGTGAATTTAATCCAGAAGAAGGAACTTTAAAATTGGATATCAAATATCATTATCTCATGGCTCAACAGAACAGCTGCATCACCAGGGTCCCATAAAGCTTTCTTGTTTCTTAGCCGCCACCCTCAGCTCTAGGACTTTGGTCAAGGATTCAAGGATTCAGATCCTTCCTTTGCCTGGGCAATGAGGCATGCGGACCCCCAAGCTGCCAGTTGCCACCTGGGGCCCGTGAGGTTTGGTGAGTCCAGTTTGGGTGTTGGATGTCTTGCGCCTGAGAGAGATCCTGCCCGGTCAACTCGCAGCTCCCCCCGTCCCTGCCAACACACGCTCTCCTTGGGTCTCTAGCCCACGGGATGGAATGTCTGACCTCCCCGTCAGGTTGTCCCCGGCCTGACACGGGTGCAGAGAGTGGCAGATGCTGCCGAGCCCCAGCGTTCCGGGCAGTCTGTTTCCACTTGGGGACAGTGAGTGCAAATTTAGCTCTTGTGACCGGGACACACCTCACTCTGTGTGCACTTCTAACGAAGCAGCACATAAACGCACGCACACACGCAAGCTGTTAGACGGTGGACACGCTGCGGCTTTCCAATGAGAGAGGATTTCAAGGGTGTACTTTTATAAGGGAGAAATGACATAAGCATCCCTCTTTGTTATTTAAATTTCATGAAAATCAACTATAGATGGTGTGTAATTGAGCACAAAATAGGTCCCAGAATATATTCTGAAATAACGGGAGCCCTTTTATCGGGTTATATATGAAGGAAAAAAAAAAAGTCAAAGAAAAACAAAATCTCTGTGCAAAATAATGAACTATTTGAAGGGAGAAAAAAAAAAGTGAGAGACTGGGGATCAAGCTCGGCTGGGAGAGTATTCAAGGGGCTGGTTCTGAGAAGTGGCTCGGGAGTGAGGGTTAGAGATGGCATGGGTTGTGGTCATTATTGGTCAACTCGGGCACCGAGGCAGGGCTGTAAACAGAACTGCGACCAGGAGCCAGATCCGGGCAAGTGGAAGCCTGGGGGCCCTTCAAGGTGGGCCAGGTGACCCAGGTCCTGGATGAGGAAAGAAGGGGCTGCAGGTGCCGAGAGGACACGTCCCCCCCACCTACCCTCTGTACTCTGTACCCGGTGGTCCCCAGAGGCGGTGTGCCACTGGGGCCAGGTGCCCGGGGCATAAACAGAGCTGGCCTGGGGCCTGGAACTCGGGAGGAGTTCCGCACGGATATGCTAACAAGCCCCCTCTGCATCACTGGCCCTAGAGGCCCCCAAGTACCCCATCCCCGTCATGGCAACACAGCTTCTCACCCCGAGTGCACCTAGACCCGAGACTGTCCTTCCTGGAACCTCTGGGGTCCCATCTGCCTAACAGGAAAGATGATGTCTCCAGAAAGGCTTGTGGTGAGGATAATACAGGATACAGGGCTTAGTGTAATGCCGGCCACAGGAGAGGAGTCGAATGTAGGATACTATTTCCTCTTTCTGTCAATCCGATCTCCCCTCCCCTCACTCCCTTCTGCCCAGCTCAATCTCTGGTCAAGGCCAGGGGCAGCTCTGAGCCCTAGGGTGGCAGCAGCTTCAGAGAAGGTGCCCAGAGTGCCATAAAGGAGCCAGAAAGTGCCCAGGAAACGAGCGCACGGCTGTTATTGGGGCTGCTGGTGCTGCTGGTGACACGCAGCCTCCAGAATGCCCTCCTCAGATCTCCTTCATTTCTTAAGCGCCGACTGTATGCCTGGTGGTGCCTGGTCCCGAATATTCCCTCAGGCACAGCCTATGAGAACACTAACTCCAGCTTTCTCCCCAGACGGTGCAAGGCCACCCAGCCCAGGAGTTCAGTGTTCCCCTAACTCCCAAGTTCCTGCTCAGGACCCTACTGTCCTGGTCGGGGTCACACTGAACTGCAACGGCTTTATTGGACCGTGAACACGGAACACTGGGCACACAGCATGAGCCCTGATACTCAGCAGGTGTCACATAAGTGTCTGTTAGAAGAAGAACAGTGAAGAGGCAGCTCGTCCTCTGAAGGCTGGCGACCCTGCATGACTCTGGGACCCCTAGGAGCCAGACCTCGGGATCTGGAGACTGGAGCGCCGCATTGCTGAGCACAGAGCAGGGAGCGGGGTCCGAGCGCCATCTACAGGCAGCTTCTCATGCTGGCAGGGATGAGCTGACCGAGCGGGGGGGAGTAGGGCATGGTACTTTCTCTGTGCCTCTGTGTCCCCACCTGAAAAACAAGCTCCATGGTCATAGGGTTACGGTGAAGAAGAAAATCACATCTGCAACCCGGTTGCCCAGACACGCACTGTTCCCAAGGGTCAGGCTTCTCTTTCATGCCCAAATAGCGCAAGAGACCTAGCCTTTGCCTTACTCAGTCGTAGTATGGCCAGCTTTGATCAGGTTCCCCTCCCCAGTGTTTCTGGGAGTCTGCAGGTTGAATTTGCTCTTCCCTCAAATTCTGGCTGCTGCTGGTCCTTTGTGCCACCTCTTGACTCACGCCCCCCTCCCTTTCCTCTGGTGCCACCTCAGAACAAACTTCCCCAGGTCCTGCTGATCCCCAGACCTCCTCACCTCAAGAGTGGCCAGGGATGCTCCCCCGATACCCCAAAACCCAATAGGACCAGACTTGCCTGAAAGAATAATGGGGACCACAGAGCATGCTGGGAAACCCCCAAATAGCTCCTAGAAATGACCAGGCTCAAAGTCCTAAAGCCAGCCCGGCCCCAGGTTCCTCTTCACCCACTCTCTCTGGGGCCCCTGGCTAGCACCTCCTCCACAAGGGAGAGCTTGGTCATGTTGTGCTCCCCCAGTTTCAGAAACAACCAGCTTTCTGAGTTCCTGAGAGGAACATTGCTTCCTTTGTATTTCTGCAAGCAAACCGGCCAGAGACACGGTTCCACCCTGAATGAAGACCACCTTTCACGTGATGGTAAAAAACAAAACTCTCAAGTATTTTTATTTTGTTGCCTGGAAGCTCCCCCTCCCAAAACAGCATCTGGCTTTTTGTCTATATAAAATCAAATGTCCTGTTATTTTTTTCCCCTTTTCAGAAAACAAAGTAATAGCTTGCTCTCGAATTGTCTCCTGCAGAAACTGAAAATCAAATAACAACAGTTAACACAGTATTTAGTATTTCCTACTCTGAGACCCTGCTGTAAGCCCTTTGCCTATTTTAGCTCTTTATTTTTATTTATTTTATTTTTATTTTTTTAAAGATTTTATTTATTTATTTGACAGAGAGAGACACAGCGAGAGAGGGAACACAAGCAGGGGGAGTGGGAGAGGGAGAAGCAGGCTTCCCACGGAGCAGGGAGCCCGATGTGGGACTCGATCCCAGGACCCTGGGATCATGACCTGAGCCGAAGGCAGACGCTTAACGACTGAGCCACCCAGGTGCCCCTATTTTAGCTCTTTAAATCTTCGTAAGCATGCTGGAAGGCAATCACCACTCTGCCTCCATTTTGTAGAGGAGGAAAAGGAGGGAATATGGCTCTGCTGATACTTCCAGGCCAGTAATACTGATTTCAGACTTCTGGCTTCCAGAACAGTATGGGCGTAGAGTCTGTGGTAGTTTCTTGCCACAGCCTCGTCCCAACCCACCAGTTCACGACTGAATCCTCAGGGCCAAACCCAGCGCCCAACACACAGCAGGTGCTCGATAAGCATGTGCTAAATTACCGAATGAAAGAAGGTACACTTAAACCAAAAGATCAGAAAAATTAATGGGATGGAAAAAAAATGAAGCAGGCAAACATTAATCAAAAGAGATACGGTACAACTACATTATGAGCAGAGTAGATAGTAAAGCAGAGGAAAACCATCGGGGATTGTGTAGACACCCAATAGCATGACCCATAGATAAAGCAAAATTTCACTAAATTAAAAGGATCGAAAGGGGAAAGAGATGAGAACATAATCATAGTAGGAGATTGTATTGTTCCTCTCAAAAATGGATGGGTCAAATGGCAGATGAATAAGATGGTAGATTTGAAAGTCACAATTAGAAGCTGGGTCTAATAAATGGATGAATGGAGATGAAAGGCTGAAGTCAGGCCAAGGTTCAGAGAGGACAGGAGAGGCTGCAGGGCCGCTTGGGAGCTGGGGATGAAGCTGGGCCAGAAATCAGAACAAAGGAGGGGAAACGGAATGCGAGAGGCAAGGGGCAAACTTTGGGAGAGAGAAGTGGTGGGGGTCTGAGCATCTCAGTCGATGACTGTGTTCATAGCCTGCTCTATCGCTGATGAACTCTGTGACTTTAGGCAAGTGAGGGAACCTCTCCAAACCTCAGTTTCCTCCGCCATAAAAAGGGGGTGACAGATGGACATAATAGAGGCATCAAGAGGGTTAAATGAGACAATGAATGCAGTAAGTGACAGCCCTTCATAGCATTTGAGACTGGGATGAAGTAGATAGGCAGGCGGAAAGGTGGGTTTGCCTGCTGTGAGGGCAAAGCAGGGAGTGGGGAGGGGGGTCTTCCCCCCAGCCACCGGCCAGTTTCGCTCCAATGTTTTCCCTGCGAGACATCTGATCTGAGTCCTGATGAGCATCCCCCCATTTCCTGCCTGGACTCTTGGGGAGACCCTATATAGCTCCCCTCCACTCCCAGGGGCCAGATGCGACTTGCCTGAGGGGTCCCATCCAGCCCTCAGAGCACCTTTATCAGGAGTTAAGGTCACAAACTTTAAAGACATTATATGGATCATTGGTATGACTTTGGATGAGTGACTTAACTCCTCTGTTCCTGAGTTCTCCCCATCCATAAAACGAGAATAATAATGGCCCCTGTTCTGTTCTATAGGCCTATTGAAGAA
The DNA here is from genome assembly GCF_002201575.2 of Neomonachus schauinslandi. Lineage (NCBI taxonomy): Eukaryota > Metazoa > Chordata > Mammalia > Carnivora > Phocidae > Neomonachus > Neomonachus schauinslandi. The sequence goes on along the minus strand of NC_058409.1, from coordinate 26,834,842 downwards.
ATCAAATTAATCGATGTGTGTAGAGTGCTCGCAGCAGTTTTGCCACACAGTTATCACAGGTGCCTGAAAGTTAGGACAGCCTCCCCTGGGGCTCCATGGGGGAGCTTCATCCCCCACCCCCAGGTAAATCGCCATAACCAGTTCGAATGCTGATGCCACTGTGTGTTTGCAACACTTAAATAAGAGTCCTCACAGTCTTTCCAGTGATGAGAGAAAATACCAGAAATGAATGAAACATTGTGTTCTTGATTTTTTTTAAGTGTTGGCATGGGGGGAGGGGGGAATTCAGTTCATACCAAAACATCCTACAGGCCCTTGAACTTGTGGAGTACAGAATGAAAGGGGGCTGGGGGTTGGCAAGATGCAGTTCTGCTCCCTCACATCTCCCAGGCACCTCTCCAACTGCACGAAGACAGACGGGGTTGATGCCACTGAGAGAGAGAGGAAGTGAGGCAGGGGGACTTCTGGCCCCGACAGAGGAGGGACTCTGCTAGGGTCCCAGTGAGCTGACTGAGTGTGGGACAGCCTGCCCCACTCAGCAACCTGTCCTCCAAATTTACAGGCAGGAATCCAGCAATTGTGCTTCTTGCTATTTACTCAAATGTGTTGAAAACTTAGGTCCATGCAAAAACCTGCTCATGGAGGTCCCTAGCAGCTTTCTTCATAATTGCCAAAAAGTGGAAGCAACCAAGATGCTCTTGAGCAGGTGAATGGATAAATAAGCTGTGGTACATTCAGACAATGGAACGTTACTCAGCACCGATAGGAACTGAGCCATCAAGCCTTGAAAAAAACATAGAGGAGCCATAAATGCGTATTACTAAGTGAAAGAAGCCGATCGGAAAAGCAATGTGTTGTGTGATTCCAAATATGTGCCATTCTGGAAAAGGCAAAACTACAGAGACAGTAAAAAGATCCGTCGTCGCCAGGGTTTACAGGGGAGAGAGGCATAAAATTGGCAGAGCACAGAGGATGTTTAGGGCAGTGATTTGTCCAAACCCATAGGATGTACAGCACCAAGCGTGAACCGCATGTAAGCTGTGGGCGGTGAGGGATACCGACGTGTCCATGCACGTTCATAGATTATAATCCATGTAACACTCTGGTGCAGGATGTTGATAGGGGAGGAGGCTGTGTGTCAGGGCAGCGCGTATGTGGGAACTCTCTGTACTTTCTGCTTAATTTTGCTGTGAACCTAAAACCGCTCTAAAAATTTAAGTCCATTAAAAATAACATACAGGCAAAAAAAAAAAACACCTCTGGAGCACACAAAAGTTGCCCAACAGTGCCCCCTAGCATCCACAAACTATAAACTTGCTTAGAGTGGGGCTTGGAAGTTAAGTATCAGAGAACAAAAGACTGGGGGATGTTTTGCTTTTGTGAACTACGCTTATCCATAACTTGTGCACATGGGGGTTAGAGGGACGGGTTAGGGAGGGAAGGAAAGGTAGGTTGAGGCTGGCATTTGCCAAGCCCTGGCCCTGGGTTGGTAGCCAGGTTCCCAGGTTTCGGGGCAGGCCAGGTCTTGGCTTGTACTAAACGCTCACAAAGGCCTGCCAAGGAGGAAGGGGCAGCCCCTGGGTTTTATTTACGGTGTTGGAGGCATCCCATGGTCTGCAGCGAGCCTGTCAGCAGTGGGACTTGCCTCTGAATGGAACCGAGGGAGTTCCAACAAGGTCCAAGACCAGCTGAGGGTATAAGGAGGGCTTCCTCAAGCAGATGATGCCAGGGGCGGGTCTTGAAGAAACAGCAGGTGTTGACTAAGTTAATAGGAGGAGCAAGTGTCCCAAGACTGGAGGGCAGGAGCGAGGAGGAGCCGTGAGAACCACAGTGCTCCTGGGCCTCAAGTGGAAACCCAGGTCTTTGTGCAGATGGGTCCGGAGGGGAGTAGGTGCCCATCCCAGGGACAGGTCGGCTGGCAGCAGGCAGAGAGGCAGACAGAGGACCACGCTTATGAAGCAGCAGGGACGCTCTGAGTCAATGGCCACCAGACAGAAATAGCCATGCACTAGGCCACTGGGTCACAACTTCGCCAGGCCTCGTTGGTGATTTACGCTTCATGAGGTGACACGGTCCCAGGGAGCCTCTGGAAAACCACTTGGAGAGGGAGCTCTGTTGGCAAGATTTCTTATTTTCTCATCACTTTTCCATTTTCATGATAGAGTGCCCCCCGGGGGCCAAGGGAAAGGGAAAATGCTTTTTATATTATATTAGTGGCCATGTGGAAAAGACATATTTCCCATGCCGTTTGGTTCAGAATGAAGACGCACATTTGTAAAGCACATGTGAAAAAGGTCATGCATGAAGGGTATGAAATATTTGTTGTCGTGGCTGGGGCTAGTTTTGTGAAATATCACAGGACAGGGAGAACAGGTTTAAGAGTGAGAAACCCCTGGGGAGAATGTGAGCTGCTGGTCTTAGGGACACCTTTGCAAAGCAAGGCACCAGACGGTGCTTGTGAGTGAAGGGGGCAGGGCTAGGTTGTATATTCATGTTTGCTTGTACTTGCATAAAGAATATCTGGAAGGATGGATGCTCAGGACCTTGTTGTAGCAGTTATTACCTGATGGGAAGGGTGAGAGAGGCTTGCAACTCTGCTTCTTTTTATCTTTTCAGAAATTGTGAACTATGTGAATCTATTACTTTTTCAAAACATGACATAAAAACAAGGCAAACAAAAAGCCTTTCACTCCGTAAGCCTGCACCTCAGAACAGAACTAGAACATTCTGAGAAAGATTGTGTATTTTGTCTGGAAAATAAATCCCCGAAACTCAACTTCCTCCCTCTAGCCGTGAACCCAAGCAAGTCCTCTGGATTTGGAACCATCCAGACGTCACAGCTGGATGCTGCAGCCCCTTTCTCTGATGGTCCCGGGGGGCAGTGACCACTTGTGCTTTATGAGGGGCTGTGGTTGTACCCTAGTAAGTAGGACATTCAACAGGACAGCAGAGACAGGAAAACAAGCTGAGTGATGAAGGCCAACCTGCTGCAACAACCAGCCTTTGGGGCTTTGACAGGGTCAAGGGTGAGATTGGAGGGGAAGAGCCAGGAGGAGCTGTGAGCGATGATGAGAGCAGAACCCCGGGAGCTTATGCAGAGGGCTGAGGAGGTAACAGCCTGCTCCTTCTCCTGTGGTTCTCCTGACATCCGGCTCTCTAAAACTTCTGAGTGAGCCTTTGTTTATGCACGGCCCCGTCTTGGGCACCCGCTCCTCCTCATTAACTTAGCCAACACTCGCTGTTTCTTCAAGACCCACCCTTGGTATCATCTGCTTGAGGAAGCCTTCCTTATACCCCCGGGCTGGTTCTTGGACCTTGTTGGAACTCCCTTGGTCTGATGCTTCAGGGTCTGCCTGGTTGGTATTTGTCTGAGTGCCTGTCTCTTGCACTAGCCTGGATCTCTATGGGGGAAGGGTGGTTGTCTCCCGTGCTCGCGCAGAACCCACCCAGGGCTGGGCGCAGAGGAGGCCAGTTGCCCCTGGGCTCAGCCTCTTCCTTTGGAAGAGGTCCAGGGGCCCCGCTTGGAAACACAAACAAGCTGGAACTTGGCTCTGGAGCCATGCTGGGGTCGGGTCCTGAAGTGGGCAAGTCTGCTAAGCTTCTGTTCTGTTCTGTGTGTGGGAACAGCTATTAGTCCCTATGGATTCAGAGTGCATGTACACATCGGGGTGGTCCAGGAGCTCCAAAGCCTAGGGATCCTACTGCCAAGACCCCCACTCCCTGGAAGTTTCCATGGTCTCATTTTTTGGGTCCTAGACTGAAATGCCGTTCATGTGGGATCTGTCACCTACTCCCAGAGTGGGTTTTCTGAATGTCACTGGTTTTGAAATTCCAATAGGTATTAAACCGGTAAAGGAGAATTAAAAGCAGACAATTTAATTTTGCAAAACAAATCCACAGAAATTGCTGGAGGGCCTTTCCTTTGTTTTGGCAAAATCCAGCCAGATTGCACTAGCCATGGTGATGGCAGCTTCTGGAGGTGGCGTCTGAGGCTCACAGCCTCAGAACTGGGCCGGGCGATTTCCCCTGGCACCAGAAGCCCCCATGATGTAGCATTCTTCCCAGGAAATGTGGGTCCTCCTCCAGCTCACGATGACAATTCCAAATGCGGGAGGTGCCTTGAGGCGTTAGGGATGGTAGGGGCGAGTGGACACCCCGTGTGGGCAGCACAGGCCCCTCAGATTCCCATGGGGGCAACCATGGTGGTTGCTCAAAATATTAAACATAGGGGCGCCTGGGTGGCTCAGTCGGTTAAGCGACTGCCTTCGGCTCGGGTCATGATCCTGGAGTCCCGGGATCGAGTCCCGCATCGGGCTCCCTGCTCGGCGGGGAACCTGCTTCTCCCTCTGACCCTCCCCCCTCTCATGAGCTCTCTCTCTCTCTCATTCTGTCTCAAATAAATAAATAAAATCTTTAAAAAAAATATTTAAAAAAATAAATAAATAAAAATAAATATTAAACATAAAATTACCATGTGACCCAGTAATTCCACTTCTGAGTATATAAGCAAAGGAATTGAAAGTGAGGAATCAAACAGATATTTCTACAGCATATCCACGGTAGCATTATTCACAATAGCCAAAAGGTGGAAGGAAGAAACCCAGGTGTCTGTTGACAGCTGGATGGATAAACAAAATGTGGCACATACAATGAAGTAATTCAATGGAGTACTGTTCAGCCTTAAAAAGGAATGAAATTCTGACACATACTGTAACATGGATGAACCTTAAGGAGATTGTGTTAAGGGAAATAAACCAGTGACCAAAGGACAAATACTGTATGATTCTACTTATGAGGTACCTAGAGTAGTCATAGAAACAAGGAGAATGATGGTTGCCAGGGGCTGGAAAGAGGGGGAAATGGGGAGTTTTTAATTGGTTTAGAGTTTCAGTTCTGCAAGATGAAAAGTTTCTGAGATGAGTTGCACAACAATGTGATTATACTTAACACGATGAACTGTACATTTAAAATGGTTAAAATGGTAAATTTTATATATTGTACGTTTTACCATAGTTTAAAGACCGATAACTATTTGCAGAAGGAGAGCTCTTTTTTTTCTCCCTCCTGTTGCCATCAGATCTGTACAGAGTATTTCTAGGCACCAGGAACCACCTAAATTCCCACTCAGAGGTTTTTTTTTTCATGGTATGTTAAAAGTCTGCCTTTGAAGACATGCTAATTTCAAAATACACTTTATTCCTAAACTTTAGTTAAAAGTACTTCTGCTAGGCTTTTACCTCACTTAATTCAAAACAAAAAGCCCATGTTTGATGTGAGTTACGCTGTGTTTGAGGCCATCTTTCCTAGCCAGATGCATCCTCTAAATAAGAGCAAGCTGTGTTTCTTCCGTATGGGTTTTTGACTGAAACAGAAAGCAGCCCCAGGCAAATCCTTCTGACCAGGCGAAAGCTGTCCCCTCTTAAAGTGTTAAATGAAGATGATGGCTATAGGGCAGGCATGATAATTCCCATTCTCCAGATGAGGACACCGAGGAGGCCGGAAAGGAAAGGAAAAAAGTGACTTGCCCCAAAGTCTGTCCACAGCAGAGGCAAGGTTGGCTCCGGGTGAGGGCTCCCTCCCTGCCCTTTGATCCTCTGCTGCTCTGGATGCCGTGGGTGAAGGTGGAGGGAGTGCATGCTGGCCAAGACCAGGCTGCCTCCTCCTTCCCCAAGCCCCTGCTCCCCTGGCCACCCAAGGGATGGCCCTTTAGCTCAGCGAGGAAAAAGGAGGTCAGAAGCAATATGTAACTTCTAGCCTTGCTAACACTGGCTCTGTGTGGCCTGACCACCCCATGGGATGTTAAGAGCCAAGAAGGCCTCAGAATCCCAGGCGCCCGTCCCCAGGCCTGCCTCAGGCACTGGTCAGGGCTCAGGGACTTAGCCCTTAAGTAAATGTTTATTAGCGGATTTAGCAATAAGTAAAATTGACATGTATTAAGCACTGAGCATAATCATGAAATTAGGCTTAGCGGCAACCCCTGGAACAGGGGAGGGAGCGTGGGCCCGAATGGCAGAAGCTTCTGAGCACCTTCTTCTCACCTTTTCTGGTTCCTCTGCAGGTGGGGGCCGCCACAGTCACGCTGGCCAGCCCAGCCTCCATATGGAGGCCCAGCCAGCATTCTGGGAGAAAACACAGGGGGAACAAGCAGTTGGGGCCCCCGATAGCCACTTGCTTCCCACCGGGGCTCAGGCCAAGAGACTAGCAGAGCTGGTCAAACACTGAGAGATCCCCCTGAGAGGACTCAGTAAAGGGGGAGTTACCTTTACTGAGATAAAGGTACCCACCGTTACCTTGCAGTTATCATTCTTTTTTTTTTTTTTTAAAGATTTTATTTATTTACTTGAGACAGAGAGAATGAGAGACAGAGAGCATGAGAGGGAGGAGGGTCAGAGGGAGAAGCAGACTCCCCGCCGAGCAGGGAGCCCGATGCGGGACTCGATCCCGGGACTCCAAGATCATGACCTGAGCCGAAGGCAGTCGCTCAACCAACTGAGCCACCCAGGCGCCCGCAGTTATCATTCTTATTAGCCAAGAGCATGGGCCTGGGGGAGGAAGAGTCATTTCCAGAAACTGGGTACTGACTCCCACCTTCCTCCATGTGGGCTTCATCCCACATCCCACCCTGCAGAGTCAGCCCAAGTGTCCCCTCCTCCAGGAGGCCTTCCCTGGTGTCTCTCACCCCCGGTAGGTTAGACTCCCCTCCTGGGGTTCATGGTTCTGTGCACCCCACCCCCCTCACAGCATCTATCTCTATGAGTTACAGGTGTTCTTTTTCTTACCTGAGAGCTCAGTGGGGACAGGGAGCGATCAGTCGGATCAAACTAACAATGTATGTATATACTATGTATATAGTATGTACAGAGTAACAATCACAACAAACATAGTAACCCTATCCACATTCCTCTTACCACGCATGTGGCCCTGGCCTAGCTGTGTGCTTCCCATGCACTGACTGTCTGGGGGCCCCCTCCCCGGAGGGCCCCAGTATTACTCCACTTTACAGATAGGGAAGTCTGGCTTCTCATCCTTGCGGTGCTGTGCACTCAGGCTGTGTTCTTGCACAGGCCACTTACCCCTTCGGAGCCTGTCGTCCTGGCCCCTGTGCTTGGAAGCTCTGCTCCACAGGCCTCCTGCTTCCGGTTTTATCCCCACGCTCCATGGGTTGGTGTTCTCGGGTGAAGTTTGCTGTGGAGTCACCTGGGGCCATTTAAGACCATTTTGAGTCAGAGAAGCAAGGACTCTGTCTCCTTGCCACCCCAAGCACTGGGCCTCCCTCATGCTCCCCTCCCCAGCTCCCCAGTGGTCCCAGGCATGACACCTCCATCCTTTTCATCACCCTCCCCTTGAAGCGCACACCGCTAGGTTTATGGGTGCTGCCACCTGGTGGTCACAGGCCGCCAGGACATGGTGGGGTGGCTGCCGCAGCCTTGGCTGGCTGCAAGCTGGCCCCTCTCTCTACGCAGTGCTCTGCCAGCCGGACAGGTGGAGCACGTTTACAGGAGGCAGGATAGCTGGAGTGCAGAGAATGCCAGCTAGAAGGCACGGCAGCTTCATGATTAGGCCCAAGAGCGCTGCAGAATGGGTCCGAGTCCTAGTTCTGCTGCTTCGCAGATACGAGACCTTGGGCTAGTCGACTGATCCCTGGGAGCCTCAGCTTCTTCACCTGCCAAATAGGTAACCTTGTCCTCCTGTGTTGGGTCCACATGCCCCAGCCATCACCTGGAGATTCTTCCCAGAGCACCCCTTTAACTTCATTATCATTTAAAATGGAATTTATGTTAAATTCATGCAAATGAGGTATTCAACTCCAAATTACATTCATTTTATTTTTTTAAAAGATTTTATTTATTTGAGAGAGAGAGAATGAGAGACAGAGGGCACGAGAGGGAAGAGGGCAGAGGGAGAAGCAGACCCCCTGCTGAGCAGGGAGCCCGATGTGGGACTCGATCCCGGGACTCCAGGATCATGACCTGAGCCGAAGGCAGTCGCTTAACCAACTGAGCCACCCAGGCGCCCTAAATTACGTTCATTTTAAGCAAAACCTGGGGCCTTCTGAGAATCTGGGGTTTGTGCAAGCTGCCAGGCTGCTCCGCCAGCCCCTCTCACCAGAGGTGTCTACCCGCTCTTCTGCTGTTAAGGGTTCGACCACGAGCAGCTCTCATGCACCACCTTCTTAAGCCCGTTCTTGGCACTTGGTGTGTATCTCAGTTAGCGCACACAACAACAAATCATCCTGATTTCACAGAGTAGAGATCGGTTCAGGGAGGCCGAGTAACTTGTTTGCATTCACGCACTTGCTAGAAGAAGGAATCAAGCCTCACACCAGAGTCTGTCTGACACGAGAATCCTCGCCTGCCCACCGTTATAGAAAGCTCTGGAAGCTGTTGTTCTGTCCTGAGTTCCCCAAGCAGCACATGACAGGGACATTTGCTCACTGATGTACACTCCTCAGTGTCCCAACACCAACCAAAGAAGGGCCTCCTGGGCCAAGGGGGCCAAGAAGAGTGCAACCAGCACCTCCACTCCCCCTGCTCGCCCTCTCCCCTCGGGGGACTGCCAGCCAGTGACCTGCAGGACTTGGGCAGGACTTCCGGCTCGCCTTTGGAAGATGCAGCCCGGGCAGGACTTCCTCGTAGCAGCTGAATTCCCTGGCTGTTTCAGTTCTCTCTTTCTGGGAACTGCTCTGAACGAATTTACTGAGGTCACAGGGGTCACGAACACATCTCCTCTACCCACCTACTCTCCCACGCCAGGGCTGGGAGCATGGACCTAGACCATGGTGGCAGGGTGTTGTGGGGACACCGTGTCCCATCCCTACGGGAGGAAAACTAAGGTCCAGAGAGGGGATAGGGCTCACTCAAGGTCACGCACCAAGGGGCAGCAAAGCCCCTGCCCGGCTCTTACCTATTGCCCACTGCCCTGGGTTCCCCAGGGGAAGGCTGACATCCTGTGTGGACCCCTATGGGGACAGGCCTCCTGCACACACCTGGCCCAGCTCTGTGCATGCTGGAGCTTAGAGACATAGTGGAGAACATGGACAATGGGGAGGCAGCCTGTAGTTGATGCTTGCTTTCCTCCAGGGGCAGATACACTTCCCAGCTCTGGGGAGCCCCTCTGGGGTGGTCTCACACTGGCTGGGATACACAGGGATGGATGACTGTTTCTAGATCTTCCTATTGTCCTTCTCAGTTACTAAGCAACCAACTAGAGTCTAAATGCTCAGAAGAGAGAAAGCAGACTAGGCCCTGAGTCGTGCCCAGAGGAGCTCAGCCCCCAGGGCGTGGCTGGCCGAGATCTCCGGGGCTGTAAGGGTCACCCCTGAGAAACGGGTAAGCAGTGGATCTGGGGACAGTGAGGCAGATCGGGGCCACCTGCGCACTGCACCACCCACCTACATGCCCTCCAAGAGTCCCCAGGATAGCCTGGGTTTGATGGGAAAAGGAGAAAGGATTATAAGCTGATTCGTTCCGGGGCCTTGGGCCAGGGACTGCCCCTCTTAGGGCCTCAAGTGTCCCCTGTATAAGATGGGCATGTCTCCTGCCCGCTTGGTGGGTACAGGGAAGGCTGTATGAATACACTGGTGGACGGTGAACACGTGGACCACGTGAAGGGTTGGCACCGTGGTGACACGGGCGCTTTCAGGATGGCCAGGGTCCACAGTGCTGGGCCAGCATCCATCGTGGTCTCCTCCAGGCTGCCCCGGGAGGCCAGCAGAGCCCAGGAGGGGTGGGCAAAAAAGATGGCTTTTCTGCTCTCCTCCAAGACAGACTGCCCACCGTGAGCAGCCGTTACCCCCGCCCCGAGGCCCCGCCCTTCCACAACACTCCATGCACGGCTCTGTTGCCCACAGCTCCCTCGGTCACTCCCGGTCCAGCCATAATGCTCTCCTCACAGTCACCCACGTAGGGGGGTTCCCCTCACTGACCCTCTACTGAAAAAGCCTCTCCTCTCTAAGAGGCCTGGGATGCCTTCGCCCTCACCCGCTTGGCAGCGGAGAAGAGGAACTCTACCAGCTACCAGGACTGGACACAGCTCTCCAGGTCCCTGAGGACGGGCCACGGACACAGGCAGTGCTGACACCCCACGGGGAACCCCACCTCTCAGGGGCCTCTGCTAGCAAGGATCCCAGGCTGGGGTTTCTCAACCTCTCGGCCCTGGGGTTGCACTTCTGCAATGGGAAATAACACTTCCATTTTCTTTCCTGAAGGGAAAAAGGAAGAAAGCAGCGACACGGATGAATGACGTGACGCATCACATCCCCGCACTGCAGCTGTAACCGTCAGCCCAGGCCCACCCCGGCTCACAGCCACGTGCCCTGAGAGCTCATAGCTGCAATGTCAGGCGCAGATGGGCCCCTGGCAGAAAGGTAGGTGAAGGTCAGGGGGACTGGAGCCACACAGCCAGGGGAGAGGGCCTGGTGGGGCCGGGAGCAGGGCCCCCGCTGGCTCCTCGCCAGGCGCCTGTCTTCTTACAGTCCCGCCCCAGAGACAGCACTGGGAGGGCTGCTTTCTGCTTCCCCAGAAAACCCGGGGCGTCCTAGAGACAATGCGGGGGCCTCGTCAGGGGCTCTGCCCTGGCAGGGGATTTCTGTCAGCTCTGGAGTGCTAAGTGAAGCAGAAGAGTAACGTCTCCCGAGCAGTGGTGAACCCTAATTTCTGCGGGATTCTCTCAGGATCCTTGTGCCATGGGATCGAGTCCCGGAAGTGAACTCTGAATTTCTGGCCAGGCCTGAGGACTTGGACACCCAGCTCGGCTGTCCTGGGCCCGGCTTACCTTCCGTACCTCAGGAGGAGCTTTCCCGCAGGCTGGGGCCTGGGATGTGGATGGAGACACGTGCATGTCTGCACGTTAGGAAGAGGGAGGGTCCTGAGGGGCCCGGCCCTCACTATCCGAGTGGAAGGTCCTCACTATTCGCCGACTTCAGCCAGAAGGTAGAAGGGGCCGAGGGTCCGGGACTCGGACTACCTGTGACAGGCTTCCAGTCCCACAGCCCTTAAGGACCAGGCTCTCATTTGCAGTATACCAAAACCTGATTTCACAGGATTTTCTTTCTTTTTTTTTTTTTTTAAAGATTTTATTTATTTATGTATTAGAGAGCGAGCGAGAGAGAAACAGCATGAGAGGGGAGAAGGTCAGAGGGAGAAGCAGGCTTGCCGCTGAGCCGGGAGCCCGATGTGGGACTCGATCCCAGGACTCCGGGATCATGACCTGAGCCGAAGGCAGTCGCTTAACCAACTGAGCCACCCAGGCGCCCTCACAGGATTTTCATGTGTGTGTGAGCATCTCCTCATTTAACCATTTGCCAGATGTGCCCCCAGACAGATGTTGTGGCCAGGCCCGGTGAGCCCGGGGCAATGGGACACAGAGCAGCCGCTCAGACCACAGCCTGCCCCCGGGGGGCCTCAGAGACAGCAGGAGGAGCAGAGCTCAGGGAAGACAGGACAAGGACCCACGTGACTCTGGAGTGTTATGAGAAACTGTGCTGAATGGGGGTGTCCAGAGGGGGTCAGAGGGCAGAGAGAGGAAAAGAGCTTCATAGGAGAGGCCACATTTGAAATGGGTCTTTAAAGATGAGTGGTATTTGGGCAGAGTTTGGGACAGAAGATGACTTCTTAGCAGAGAAAATACTGTAGGCCGAAGCCTGGTGCCGGGAAAGTATAGGATTAGTTATTCAAATCCACTCATCCCTTGGTTCCCACTGAAGGCGGTGGCAGGTTCCGCACCATATGGGGTTGGTGGATGTGCCAGAGAGTTTATATTCCTCAAATCCACGCGGGAGCAAAGCCAACTGTTGTAAGCAGCCTTACTGCATGTGCCAGTAAGATTCTAAAGGACAAATTACCAGAGGTGGAGTGGCTGGGACAAAGGATGTGTGCATTTCTCACCGTGGCAGCCTTGTTACTTGGCCTCTGCAGAGCCCCTGTTGGTTCTTGAGCGAGATCTCCCGGCGCTCTCCACCTTCTTTCTCAGGATCTGCCTTCTGCCCATATAGGGAGACATTCATGCCCAAAATGCACTTGGCGTGGTGCCAGGCCCATAGAAGCACTTGGAACATGCTGGCTGTTTTTATTCTTTCTCTGGGTCTCCAGGCAGCCTTTCTGGGCCCCCGGCAGCCAGCTGGGCTTCCCGATTCTGTGTCTGTCCACAATTCCTGCTGCTAGAAGCCTCTGTCTTCTCCGCCAGCTGGGCACTCTGGAGATCAGCAGCTTCTTCTCCTGTTGCCTGTGCTCATTCCCAGCAGCTGATCGGTGCCTGGCTCAGGCAAGGGCTCAGCAAGGGTTTTTTGTGTGACTATTGGATACAGGGCAGGTGTATCCTATCTGCCTGTCCTTCCCTTCCCGTGAAACAGGGCCAGATTGTCTCCAAATGATAGTGAGCCACCAAAACCACACCATGAAAGTTGGTATGCCTTATGCCTTGCCAAGACAAGGACAGGCATCCTTATATTACAGAAAAGAAAGCTAAAGCTCAGAGTGGGTGAGTGGTTAAGTCCTACTCACAGAGCGTGCTAGAGATGAAGCTGAGGCTAGACCCAGCGGGGCTGACCTTCCACACCAGCTCTAGCCTTGGCGCCATCCTGACTTGGACAGAATGACCAGATCCACACTCGGTGCTCTGCTGTGCTTGGCTGGAGGTGGTTCAGGGTCCCTGAGCTGGGCAAGCATGTTTAGGCTCAAATCACATTTTTTTGTCTGTGCTCCATTCTTCCCAGGCTCCTGTCCACAGAGAGGGCCCTCACGGTCCTGCATGTGAGCCTGTATCACCCCGCGCAGGACCCGGACACCTTTGCCAATGTCCCAGCACGGCTGCAGCATGACACCAGCCCGCTGCTGGTGGGGCGCGGCCCGGATGCCCACCTCCGGCTACAGCTCCCCCGCCTCTCCCGCCGACACTTGTCGCTGGAGCCCTACCGGGAGAAGGGCAACGCTCTGCTGACCTTCTGCCTGAAGGCCCTGAGCCGCAAGGGCTGTGTGTGGGTCAACGGGCTGACTCTGAGGTTCCTGGAGCAGGTTCCCCTGAGCATGGTCAACAGGGTCGCCTTCTCCGGCATCCAGATGGTAGTCCGCGTAGAGGGAGGCACCTCCCTGGAGGCTTTTGTCTGCTGCTTCCATCTCAGCCCCTCGCCCCTGATTCACAGGCCCCAGGCTGAGGAGACTGATGAATGGGAGAGCACCTCCCAGGAGCAGCTTCCCCCAAGTTCAGGGCACTGGGCTCCAGGTCACCTGGGGCTTCTCCATGGCCGTTCCCTGCCAAGCCCTGGAGGAGGAGCAGAAACACAGCTCTAGAAGGAGACCTCAGACAGCACTAGCCCCACCGGCTGCCCAGAGCAAGCCTCACCCGTAAGAGGACTTGAACTCTTGGAGCGACACCACGCGAGGTTGACAAGCAAGACCTGCTTGGTAATAATGAACTGATTCTGCAAATCCGAACAGCCTGGGGTGGGGGAGCGCCCTCCACGGTTACAGCTATGCAAGGTAATGGGAACTTCATATACTTTTAGAGGCCCTGAGGGGTTCTGAGAGCCTCTCTCAAGCCTTTCCCCACATTTCCCTCCTCTTGTCTGCCTAGGAGTTACTTTATGTTGCTAATTTCGCCTGCTGCTTAAGAGCTGGAGTTTGAGGTTGCACCAGAAATGCATGGACACATGTAGCAATTACGTTTGTGGTAGCTCGGGGTTACCTTGGCCTTTCAAATACCCACAGGCACTCCGGGCTTAGGGAAGCCTGTGTTTAATAAACTGCAAGTATTTCATTAAGCTGGCATACCCGATAGGATTCCCTGATCCCCAGATGGGCTGCATGCGCGCCACGTTGTCACACAGAGGCGAGGGCGGGGAAATAGAGAAGAGGTGTAAGAGGAAATTGGAAAGGTGGGGGCTCACATTTCTAGAAAGGATGCGGGCAGAGCTCAGGGTTTCCTGGGGGTGGGGAGCTGGGGGCTGGGCCTGCCTGGAAATCCGCTGTCTCGTTCATCCTCGAGTTTCCTCACTCTATCATTTCTGGATCAAAGCCTTGGCTGATTAGAGGGCCAGGTCTTCAGGGAAAGGTAGCTTCCCAGAGCAATGGGCTCTTTCAGGACTAATTCTATGAGAGGGTGGGGAGGGAGGTTGTGGTAGAACTTAGCTCAGCTGTTATTTTACTCAAAGTGGGTCATATACCAATGGGGGTGCGGTAGTCTTTCAAAAATAAGGGACAGCTAGGGGCGCCTGGGTGGCCCAGTCGTTAAGCGTCTGCCTTCGGCTCAGGTCATGATCTCAGGATCCTGGGATTGAGTCCCACACTGGGCTCCTTGCTCAGTGGGGAGCCTGCTTCTTCCTATTCCTCTGTGTGCTCTCTTGCTCTCTCTCTCTCAAATAAATAAATAAATCTTGGGGGGGGGGAAGGACACATTTATCTCTAGTTCCTCCCTAATCCTGCAAGGGCGATATTATCCCCATTTTACAGATGTTCTGTAGTAATTAGTAACTTGCTCATGATCAAGCTGTTTGCAGAGTCAAGTACTGAGTTGAAGGAGAGTGATCAGCTCTGCCTAAAAAGGGATCGGGGGTGGGGGGGTGCGCCTGGGTGGCTCAGTCGTTGGGCATCTGCCTTCGGCTCGGGTCCTGATCCCAGGGTCCTGGGATCGAGCCCCGCATCGGGCTCCCTGCCCCGCGGGAAGCCTGCTTCTCCCTCTCCCACTCCCGCTGCTTGTGTTCCCTCTCTCGCTCTCTGTCAAATAAATAAATAAAATCTTAAAAAAAAAAAGGACAACAGCCCCCACTCTCCACGTCATCCTAGTGGCAGTGGGGATTGGAAGTGTCATTTAGAAACAGCGTTCACCTGTGTAAAGAAGGGCGGGGCCTACAAACTCAGGTGGTCATCATCATCTTAGAGCCTGCTCTAGGATATCTGAGACACTGAGGCCATGGTGCTGCCAACCAGCTGGCTCACAGCCTCAGGCCTCTTGCCACGTCCAACAAGGCTTTCAACACTCTCTACTTCCCACCCGAGAAGAAAAACCCTTTTGCACCCCAGGCAGGCTACAACGAGATTCAGCTACACTGCCAATTCTTCCCGGGGAAGATAGCAGTGGGCGGAACTCAGGCCTGTCCTGGCTGGGGAAACTTCCCTTCTAATAGGGAATAAGGCAAGGACACTGAGATTACAGCCACAAGGCACAGGAGGGCAAGGGCTGCAAAGAGAGGGGGCTGTCCAATACAATGAATGGCCCCTCGGGGCCCCCAAGCAGTCCTTCACTCAGTCATTCAACAAACTTTCACCAGATGTGAGGCAAAGCCCCAGGAACCCACAGTGAACTAGGCAGGCAAAGTCCCTGCCCTCAGAGAACTTATGTGGGCTCACGAAAGACACCTGTGGAGGAGTTAATCCCTTCATTATTTGATCCACTGTTACTGGTGCTCTAAATGTGTTTTCGGTCTTCCAGCTGGGGTTAGCATTCGCTGTACCATTAAGTGGCCATGTCTGCTGAGTGCTTACTGTGTGCTCAGTGCTTTGCCAGGTGCCATGTGCCTTGCTCAGCTGAATCCTCAAAACACCGGGACAGATCATGGTATTAACACATTGTATCGATGAGGAAATCAAGACTTAGAAAGGGTATCTTGCCCAACATCATGTCACTCACTAGCTGTGTGATCTTGGGCAAGTGACTTAGCCTTCTCTTGTCTCCATTTGTCCCGCTGGAAAGTGGGTAAGATAATAGTACCCATCCACCGGGGATGTTATGATGGTCTTAGGAGGGAGCACGTGTAAATCTCGTAGGGAAACATCTGTCACACAGTAGGCACTCAGTACGGGTTAGATACCTACCATGGTGAGACCTAAGAGAGGGAACATAATAGGTCCATAGCCAAGGGCTCACCTGGGATGCATATATGGAGCTAGAGGCGGTTGGAAGCCTGGCAGACTGGCTGCAGAGCCCAAGAGCGCACCTGCATTCTGTGATCACCTGATAAAGGGTTTTGTCTTTGCCAGAGACCCGGTGGGCAGTCAGGAGGGGGCTTTCACCTGTTGCTTACACCAGAAGGCCCAGTATTCAGAGTTTGTAGGATGGGAGACACCCTGTGAGGTCTGGCAAGCAGAAGCAGCCCACTGTTTTGGAACCGCCTTTATATGTCACACACAGATCCTCAGTGTAGCGATGATCCCTCCAAAGACCAAGATGTTCCCCAACTCGGCTAGGGAGCAGCAGTGCACCTACAGAACTGGGAACCCACAGCCTGGACACTACACCTGATCTTCGAAGGCAGAAGAGAGGAAGCTGGCTGGGGCCATGCACCCCGGAGTCCCAGGGGGCAACTCCCCCACTGCCCTTGAGAGGGTCCTCTCCCCTCCAGGAAGCAGCAGCAATCCCTCCCAGCTGGGGGTCTCTGAGAGGAGACAAGCTGCCTCCAGATGAGGAGTCTGAGGTTCAGAGTCAGGCGTCCCGGCGTCCCTCCGAGAGCACAGGATGAAGCGCAGGGCATGCTGAAGGACGTGAGCCAGAGACAGGGCGGGAGGGAGCCAAGACACATCCCGCTTGTTTCAGACTCTGTTGATTCACAAACTCTCCTTGCAAAACTCCCTGCTTGCCTCGCACCAGCAGCAAAGCTCTGATCCAGGCTAGATTCCATTTTTCTTGAGTAGAGAACCGCTCAGATCACCAGGTCCCTGCACCCACTCCCATTTTCACACCTGATACCCCTTTCCTTGGCCTGCAGAGACAGCTTGAGCAGGTCACAGAGACCCTGCCAGCAGTGAAAGCTTTCTCTCGCTCCCACGCGTGCGGGGCAGTGCACACAGGTGAGGGGTGCGTGTGCATGCCCGCACCGACACAAGCCATCCGCGCCCTCTGGGGTGTCTCCCGGCCGGGGCCTCGGTTGGAATTCCTGCTCTACTGCGCACTAGTTCTGTGACCTTGAAGGAGGGACTGAATTTCCCTGCTCAGTTTCTTCTGGAAACCGGGAAAGGTAACGGCCGTGGTGGTAAAATGAAGACCGCATATAAAGCACCTAGGGCAGCGCCTGGCACATAGTAAGTGCTCGATCGCCGAGTTAGCTTTCATTGTCCAGTCCAAGGGACCGAACTGAATGCAGGCAGACCCAGAGTCTCAGCTCACACACACACACACACACACACACACACACACACACACACACACACATCCGCTACAAAGAGCTACATCAGCTACACTCAGGCAGCCCCCAGAGCACTACAATTCTGAGACCACATCTGGAAATCTAGGAAATCATCCCCTGTGCCCTTTCAGGCATTTTAACCCTCCCGGCCCTCTGCTTTTCCAAAATGGGAGTCTTCCCAACCTGTCTGTAAGTGAGACACTGCAGCCCCCTGAGCCCCGTTTTGAGGGAGACCCGAGAACCCCCCATAAATATGCAGGGCTCTGAGGCACGAGCAAGCACCATGAGGCTGTGATGGCAGACGCATCAGACAGCGCAGTCCTGGCTGTGGCCTAGAGCAAGGAGGCCACAGCTGGGCACCCACAGTCCCACGCAGGACATCAGAATGCTGTAGCCATCGTTTTTGTTGCCCTGTGAGACTCTGGGCTCCACGGAGATGGGGACCACGGGTTGTCTGCCGTTGTGTTCCTGGTGGCCATCAGGGAGCTGGCCAGAGAACGGCTGGACAGACAGATGGGCAAGGAAGCGGTCATGAGCCAGGCAGGCGCGGGCATGGCCGAGGCTTGTAGTGATGGGACAAGAGACGGGCCGGCTGGCTGGGGCAGCAAGGCTCCGAAGCCGTGGGCAGACAGTAAGTCTCTGCCTGCTCTAGGCCCCGGTGGGGAGAGCCCAGATCCTCTAGCTGGGGCAGAACGCGGCTGGTGCTTCTCCCCGGTGCTTGAGCCTCTGCAGCCCAAACCAACCCAGAAATCTGGGTTTTGGGAATTCTGTGCGACAGCTGCGGGAGGTTGACAGATCTGACAGGTCCCCCAGTCACTGCGGATAGCTCTCAGGCAGCACTTCCTGCCCTAAGCAGAAGCACAGAGCCCCCCCACACACTCTAGGAACACACCGCCTCCCTAAGCCAACACCCCACCTGCACAGACCAGAGCTGTCCCATCAAGAGATTCCCTGTGGTACAGAAAGCTAAGAGGTCACACTGCGGGAGGCATCCACATTTTCAAAGAAAGGACCAGAGAGGGTGATGTCTACTCTGAAGGAGTGGGTTTCGCTATAGAGAAAGTGGCATTAAAGATTTCACAGGAGGCCAATAAAGGAAACATTTCCCTTTCCCCTCAAATGGTCACTTAGCCAGGGCCTGCCTCAAGGTCTGCCTGTGACTAAGTAGAGCTGAGACGGGGTTCTAACAAGCGGAGAACGGACTCTGCCTAACAGCCCACCGAGCGGCCAGGCTGCTGTCAGCAAAGACATGGGCAGAAGCAAGTAAGCCCCATGCGGTGTGGACGGTTCCTCGCCACCCCCACCCTGGGCTGTGCAGGGGAGACCTGCCTCCCCCTGTACCTACTGTGGGACCTCCGTTCTCCCCCCTCAGCTTCCAGCCCCTGACAGCTGTGGTGCTGATGTTGCCGTCAGGTCAGCTGGTCCCCATACCGATCCTCCAGCTCTCTGTCGCTGCGGCAGCCCTGCCCACATCCTGGTGCTCAGGTCGTTGGCCAGCACGCGAGGCCCCGGGCCCAGGCAAGGCTTCGGGAGAGCAGCAAACAGACCCAGCTGCTCTGTCTCTAAGAGGAGATGCCAAGTTAATGAACTCTATTCACATTGCAGGGCTGTGATACCTTTTACCTTGAACATGAACTCACAGGCGGATTAAAGTGAACTAAAACCTACCATTTGAGTTACATTCTCAGCTGATTGGAAACATGCATTACCTCCCCATGACCGGGCCGCGAGAAGGGAAGTTATTATTTTTCTTTTAGAGTTTGTAAACTCTTTACGGCTGAGGCAGCTTTAATCCTGCTGGGGGAAAAAATGATCCGGGAATAAATTGCTCTCATTTACCTTTGTTTTCCAATCACACGCTCCAGTGGGAACAAAACATCCTAAGTGAAGGGATGTGGGAAGCCAGGTGATCCCCGACAGAAGAGTTTAATTATTTTCTTCTTTAAGCATGTGAGCTGAAAAGGCTTCTAAGTGCCGTTTGGCATGGGGTTTGCTCCACAAAAATGTGCACTCCTCCGATGATGCCTGCTCTCCCCGAGCTCCTACTATTTTCTGCCTCTTCTTTCCAGGGGCAGGTAGCCTCCATCTCGCCACCGTGCCTGGCTCCAGACCTTTGGGAACCAGGAAGGAGCCCGAGAAAGGGCAGATTTGAATAAAGATCAAATCACAGTCCTGGAAGGAGGGAAAGACCCGTGGGGCCTGGAGTTCTGAAGGGGGCTTTCTGTCCTCCTCTGTTATTTCTCTAATCCTCTGTGTTACCTAACACAGAAATTACACAGAGCAGGTACCGAGCAAAACCGTCATGATGCCCAGGCTCTGAGCCAAGCATTCTAACTGCTGGAAGGAGCCCCAGCTGAGACATCCGCCTCTCTTGCCTTTAAAGATGCAGAGGCAGGGGGTAGGGGGGTGGGGAATCTTCACAATAAAGCAGAGACAGGGGCCTTCCAAGGGAGAGCTTGGTCAGGCAGCCAGCCACGGGGTTTCCATAATTGCTTCTCTGAGGGATCAGGATGCCATGATATCATTCTTCCATTCATCTGCAGCTTGCTGCACATGGGTTGAGAAGATGGATCCTATTAGGTCACCTTGCTTGGGGGAAGGAGGGTGGGGGTAGAAGAGGAGGCGTTTCAGGATCCAGTCAAGAAAACAAAAACCACTCTAAGTATTTTAAAAATGTAACTCAGGGAATGAAGTACACAGGTGATGTATCTCAGAAATCAGCCAAAGCAGGAGTTGCTACCACGGCTCACTCCCACTCCTGGGGCTCCAGAGGCAACCGAGAGCAATCCAGAGCAGGCACTGCCCAGCACAGAGCTAGAACGACTGTGAATTTTCTCTGCAGAAGCTGGGACCTCAGAGGCAGAGATGCACCTGCTGCTAGAGACTGCCCCCCTCCTCCCAAGGCGAGATGCTGAGAGAGAGGGTGAAATATCCTGGCTTCTCCCCTTGCCCACCCCTTGTGGGCTGAAGGCAGCAGAAGGAAGCTGACGAGCAAGCCTGGGGAATGCACCCTGCGGGGTGGACCCCCCCGCAGTACAAAGCAGAGAAGAGAAGTGAGAGAGATGGGTCTGAGGGCCAACAGTCAAGGCCAGCTCAGGGACTATGCCCACTGCAGTGTGCCTCAGCCCCCGCCTAGGCCCTGGGCCACCAGAAAGGGAGACGAATGGGGGCCCAGCCTGGAAGGCTCCACTGCCTGGGGGCCTCCTGGAGGCAAAAGGCAAACACAGATCACCCTCCCATAGGTCACCCCAACCACATAACCTTTGGCATCAGTAAGAAAGGAAAGAGGAGGGCGCAAGAGGACAGGAACCGTACAATGAGGTCCAGAGAAGAGCTAGGTGCGGCCATCCTGGCCTAGCCCATACGATCCTCCAGGGTGCCTGCTTTGAAACCCCCTCTCTTCCCATCTCAGAGGCAGGGCAGCAGAGCAGGGTCCAAATCCCCACAGCCCTCCAGGTACTGACTCTAAAACTTGCATCATCCCCCAAACCACTGATCCTCATGTACAAAATGGGAATGCTATCCGCACCTCCCTCCCCTCCATGGAGGCCGGAACACACATATGTGGATAATGGAGCTTAGCATGCACAGCTTGGAAATGCTCAATGAATGCCAGCCATTAATATTGACTGCCACCTCTCCCCAAATGTTTCTTCCTCCGGAAAGCTCTCCAGCCTCTTTTTCTTCTTCTTTTTTTAAATTTTTAAAATTTATTTTTGTGAAAGAGAGAGAGAGAGCAAGCACGAGTTGGGGGGTAGGGGCCGAGGGAGAAGCAGACTCCCTGCTGAGCAGGGAGCCTGATGCGGGACTCAATCCCAGGACCCTGGGATCATGACCTGAGCCGAAGGCAGACTCTTAACCGACTGAGCCACCCAGTCGCCCTCTCCTGCCTCTTTCCACAAAGGAATCACCTCCCTCCTAGCTCCAAGCCTGTTTGGGGACACTCAGAGGGGATTTTGGGCAGTGATCCATGGTATCAACCATGAGAGGTATTTCCTCAGCTGGGAACACGCGTTCTTGCTGTGCGCTCTGCACCACGCAGAGCCCCGAGCGGGGCACAAGCGTGCAGACCCGTCTGTGGATGGAACAGCCCCCCGGCGCACAGGACGTCCTCAGTGAGAGTCTGTTGCCTGAACGGCAAGAAAATGAGCTGGGAGAAGGAATTCGGGTGGGGTGAAAGCAGACCTTTAAGGAATGAGGCTTTGAGAAGAACCTCAAATCACAACAAACCGGCCGGTTGAACAGGGTAAAATGCACTTTAAACAACTAATTACTCAGGAGGGAAAGAGGCCAGAGTGAGTGGTTTGCTCAGTGAATGGAGTCACTGTATCTATTGGACCCTGAGCCCGGGAAGCAAGGACAAATCCCCGCAAGGCCATGCAGGGCCCACACTCCCGATTCTTCTGCTCTCTGCCAATAGGTTTTCCTGTTTCCAGATGAGTCCGATCTCCCTGGCTCACCACAGGTGCCCAGCCCACCACCATCCAGAAATACACGCGTGAGGTGCGGCACTCCCAGACTTGGACCTCTGCCCCCGGGAGCACTGGGAACAAGCAGGCTGGATGCTTGATGTCAGAGGTTTCCAGAATCAGCCCTGGGCCTCATTACTGAGAAACACATGGTCCCCTGTGGACACTTGTTGGAGGCCAATGAAGGAAGCGAATAATCAGGGGGCTCCATCTTTCACTTTTACGTTCCTCTTCCCCTGGGCCTGCAGTTGCCGTGCAGATTTCAAGTTGAAACGTCAGGAAAGCCTCCTGTGGTCTGACTTCTCCTTCCCCGTTCCACCCCACCCCCATCACACACATGCCTGCCTCTGGTCTCTATCAAGCACCCTGGGGAAAGCGTTGGTTAGAAACCCACAGAACAATTAGGAGCTGTGAGTTTGACTCCTCAGTTAAAGAAAGAGAAAATACCTCCACTGGAGATTCTCAGCAGGCTTTACAAAACCAGGGTGAATGTTCTGGCTCAGCTCAGGGGAAACACAGAAGCTGAGGAGAGATCTCATTATAAGAATGGTAAGGGGTATTTGGAGGAGGCCAGAATGTTCTGAATGAAGAAATGCCATATACCCTGGACACAGGGTCCTGGGGATGCTGGAAGAGCTAAGTCTGATGGAGAATGCGGGGGGTTGAGAGCTTCCATTGGGCATGGCCGAAAGACTCGGAGAAAGCCACCAAAGGCCCTCACTGTGCCAATCTCTAATGTCAGGCGTGTGCTGGGAAATGGTTAACCCCCGGCTCTCTGGGGGGGTGGGGGAGCTCTGATTGTAAAGCTTGACAATTTCTGGTTTCTATGATGGAAATTCTCGCACCAAGGTCAGTTTCAAGGTATCAGGATGACATCACTAAACCTGGAGGTGGAAAGAGCTGCACGGTGAGCACACCGTCTTGCAGCATTTCCGCGCTCAGACACAGTATCTGTCAATACCTCCGGAGCACAGATACAGCAAGATCCAGTAAAATGTTTAGGAAACAGTGACTTTTTTATTATTTATTAACTATGTTTTTAATATAATTTATTTGGCTGTAAGTTCATGCAACTTAAATTTTAAAGATTTTATTTATTTATTTATTTGAGAGAGAGAGAGAGAAACAGCATGAGAGGGGAGAGGGTCAGAGGGAGAAGCAGGCTCCCCGCTGAGCCGGGAGCCCGATGTGGGACTCGATCCCAGGACTCCGGGACCATGACCTGAGCCGAAGGCAGTCGCTTAACCAACTGAGCCACCCAGGCGCCCATGCAACTTAAATTTTAATAATGACTTGTTTTTTTAATTTAAATTCAATGAATTAACACAGTGTATTATTAGCTTCAGAGGTAGAGTTCAGTGATTCATCAGTTGCATGTAACACCCAGTGCTCATTTCATCATGTGCCCTCCTTAATGCCCATCACCCGGTTACCCCATCCCCCCACCCTCCTCCCCTCCAGCAACCCTCAGTTTGTTTCCTAGAGTGAGGAGTCTCTAATGGTTTGTCTCCCTCTCTGATTTTGTCTTGTTTTATTTTTCCTTCCCTTCCCCTATGTTCCTCTGTTTTGTTTCTTTTTTCTTTTTTAAAGATTTTATTTATTTATTTATGTATTTATTTGAGAGAGAAAGAGAGAAACAGCATGAGAGGGGAGAGCTGGGCACCTCCCGCTGAGCCGGGAGCCCGTTGTGGGACTCGATCCCAGGATTCCGGGATCATGACCTGAGCCGAAGGCAGACGCTTAACCGACTGAGCCACCCAGGCACCCCCTCTGTTTTGTTTCTTAAATTATACATATGAGTGAAATCATGTGGTATCTGTCTTTCTCTGGCTGACTTATTTTGCTTAGCATAATACCCTCTAGTTCCATCCACGTCACTGCAAATGTTAAGATTTCATTCTTTTTGATGGCTGAGTAGGATTCCGTTGTATATATATACAACGTCTTCTTTATCCATTCATCTGTCGATGGACATCTGGGCTCTTTCCATAGTTTGGCTATTGTGGACATTGCTACTATGAACATTGGGGTGCAGGTGCCCCTTCAGATCACTGTGTTTGTATCCTTTGGATAAATACCTAGTAGTGCAATTGCTGGGTCATAGGGTAGCTCTATTTTTAACTTTTTGAGGAACCTCCATACTGTTGTCCAGAGGGGCTGTTTAATAATCAGCTCTTACAAGACAGAGGCAACTCCAGCACAGCCAAATGGAGAAAGTTGCAGCCCCTGAGAACAGTGGGCCCGAGGAACAAAAAACTAATGTGAAAACGCCTTGAGATGATTATGGTGCCTACGGAGAAGGGCTGGAGAGGTCAGGGTGAGGCTTCTAAGAAAACCGTACAATGTTTTGCCATTTAAAAGTGAATGCGTTTATATTTATAACATTAAACATTTAAAATAATCTTGAGAGGATCTTAAAGATCCCTTGCTACAGATGAGGAGACTAAGATGCACAGAGGGGAAGAGTGCCCAAATCCACTGAGCTGGTAAGTGTGGAATTCTTGCTCTTGTCCTCACCGCCTCCATCGGTGCATGCCTGGTGAGGGGTAGCCCACGAGCTCTGGCCGAGCCCCACTGTCAATGCCCACGTAGCAGATGTGACCAGACACGGTTCACGATGGCAGTGCTGTGCTGGGACCCTGGAATTAGTCCCCTGGCTTCAAAAGGGGCCAGAGGGTATTATCCAAGAGGTCACGCTCACTTCTTTCCTGGAATCTCTCTCTCAGAGCTCGCCTGGCATTTTGAGGTCACCTTCTTTCTCAGAAGGAGGGAAAAACATCTCTCTGGGCCCCACCTCATCTCTCTGCCCTCTTAGACACCAGATGTTGGAGTCTCTGGTAAACTGATCAGCTGGGAGCTGGAGACTTCCAGCTCAATCTCTGGGCTATAGCCAAATCCCGGGGGCCTCCAGGACCCCGAGAGCAGGGCAGTATCTGGTCAGCCACCCAGGCTGCGTTTGAGCATTACCCAGCATCCCTTTGGGGGGCCCAGACAGGCCACCACCCCCACCCCCTGACAACCCAGAGCAGCTGGCATTGGATTCCTGATGCGATCAGGACCCTTGATGGAGGCTTGGATCCCAGAGCCAAACTCACATGTGGCTGGAAACCAGTCCCTACAAAATCCTCCAGTGTGAAGTGAGCCCCTCTCCCACCTGCCACCTTCTCCCGCCTTGCCTACTACAGCTCTGGCTTCTGGGTAGGAAATGTCCCGTTGTCCAGGCCACATCCCTTCAATCCTCTGTCATTTCAAGTTTTCTGGCATGTAGGTTTGGTATGCTTGGCGCTTTATGGCCGTTTGCAGCGTAATTCTGTTCCTGTCCTGCCATTCAATTTGAATTAAATATCAAACAGATGTGAGTCATTTTTTGCTCTTTTTAAAGAAAAAGTTTAATATGAGGGAGCATGCCCTCCTATATGATCAGGAAAGCTGTTCAGAGAAATAAGCCCTTTCAAATTAAAAAAGAATCACTTTGGTTAATGTTAAGATGCTTTCAAGTGATGCATTTCGAAGTGCTAAGGGAAGGTGTTTCCAGCAAGCTATAAAGCAGCCAGGAGAAAAGAGGAGAAGATATATGGCCACAGGCCGATGGGGAAATTGGAGCTCAGAGAGGGGGCAACCCCACCTGGGGAGGAAGCTCTAAACTTGGAGATGAGGTTCACAGATGATGGTGGGGGAAGCCATCTTTCCCAAAGGCCCGAGGGGTGGGGGGCTCTGCTCTCCGCAGTCTGTGTGGTCAGAGTGGGAAGGGAGTCAGAAGGAGAGTCAGCCTGACCTGGGTACCCATTCCCCATCCTCACATACTTGAGCCCGTCTGGCACATCTCCCCCTAGCAGTAGTCCCAGGGGTGATGGTGTAGTTGAACATGCTGAATGGCTTAATCCCTTGGCCCCCACTGCAGTATTGTGGATTAGTAGGGTCTTTGGCCTTTTGTGGGTCTTGGACACCTCTGAAAATGCAGAGAAAGCTATGGCTACTTGTTGGACACAGGAACATGCATGAACTTGCATACAACCTCAGAAGCCCATGGTCCCCTGATTTAGACCGCCCCCTAGCCCCAAGACAGCCATGGCAAGGAACATTTTTTTTTTTTAAAGATTTTTATTTATTTATTTGAGAGAGAGAGAATGAGAGAGAGCAAGCACATGAGAGGGGGGAGGGTCAGAGGGAGAAGCAGACTCCCCGCCGAGCAGGGAGCCCGATGCGGGACTCGATCCAGGGACTCCAGGATCATGACCTGAGCCGAAGGCAGTCGCTTAACCAACTGAGCCACCCAGGCGCCCTGGCAAGGAACATTTTATCACCAAGACACTCAGCCCCCAGGACCATGGCCCCTCTGTCACAGAACACGGACCTACATTCTCAAGCACCCATATGCCCGGCACCATGCTCAGTCTTTTTGCGAGCCGGAGAAGCTGGTCAGTCTCCAAAACCCCTCTGGCTTCTTGGCAACGTGCGTGCCTGGAGCTCAACATTATTGGACCTGCCGCCATTCATGGCTATGAGCCAGGGCTTCTCCGGTGCTGGCTCAGGCACTGAGTGTTTCCATGTGGTCCTTTTACTTACTGTACGTAAAAGGCAGCTCTCCAACTACAGCCGGCTGATTGCAAATGACATTTCCATGTGGCGGGGAAAAGGGCCAGAATGCCTCTGATTCCAGCTGGTTCTGGACATCCTGGACCTGGAGATGAGGCTCTGCACACCCAACATTTGCCTGTAGGGATGATGTGCAAATGCCCAGAGACCCTGCTCCCTGGGGAGCACGAGGCCCTGCTGATGAGAAACAGAACCAACACTTCCTAGAATTCTGCAGACAAAAGAGAAGGTTGAGTGGAGGGATTTAGGGCAAAGAAAAGCCTAGACTTTGGAATCAGACAGCCAAAGTCTGGATCCTGGCTGTACTCCTTACTAGCTCCATGACCTTGGGCAAGAGACTAACCTCTCCCAGCCTCAGTATCTCCCATCAGTAAGCAGGAATACTGCCTGTCTTGTGGGGTGTTTGGGAGAATGAAAGCTGATGATGCATGCGGGGCGCTGAGCGCAGCGTCTGACGTACAGTGAGTGCTCAGGGTTTGGAACTCCAAGCTGGCCAGGCCCCTGTGTGATGGTTCTTGCGGGGACCTAGGGTGCCGGGAGGTGGGTCAGAATCAGGCTTACCCCAGAAGAAGCCATAGTGATAACCACAGGAGGAGCAGGAGGTGCAAAGGACGGGGGTGTGAGTTGCTGTTTCCTAAGTCCTGTCTGGGGAGGTTGGGGAAGGAAGTAGTGGGATGGGGGAGTGGAGGAAAGCGGCAGAAATATCTGCAAGTGGTTTTAGAAGAGGAATTGAAATTCACAGGTCATTGTTGCCATTCCAACTGTTATTTTGCATCTGGGGCAGCCCAGTAAGAAGGAATGGAGAGCCATTCTGAAAGCCCTGGGGGGAGAGGGAGGTGCCGCTGGGAAAGGGTGAGGTCGGCCCCTGCCCTCCAGGGACTCAGAGCCACATCCAGATTCTAGAAGTGCTCTGAGCGCAGACTGGCAAGGGCTGAGCTGGTCAGAAGAGGTTCCTGGGGTGAGGAGAATGGAGCTGCGCCTTGAATGATGGGAAGTATGTTGAACAAGAGAGATGGCCACCCTCGGTGCCTTCAGCGTACCAGGCAGGGGTCCCAGGACAAGGCGGCTGGCTCTCAGGGGTCTCAGTTTAGGCCCCCCTCTAGCCCTCAACCTACACAGCCACTTGGGGCAGCCATTCATTTGTGCTTCACGAAGAACAAGAGGTCCCGTCTGTAGTGCTGCTCAGGTGCCCAGCCTTAGAGCTCCTCACTGCCGTGAAAACACGTTTCTCTCACCCTCCAGCTAGGGGCAGCCATGTGCCAGTCAGAGCCCTGAGGACAGCCCTGAGGACCCTCCCCTCCCTCCTCAGGGGGCCCAGGGCAGTACATGGTGTCCTGACGGAGACTTAGCCCCATTTCCCCCAGGTTGCCCAGGACACCCTACCCAATGCCAGAACCTCATGAGGGTGGCTGAACTCACTCTGATGACCCCGTGTCTGTGTCCCCCACAGGGGCTGAGCCCCAGCTACAGGCTTTTCTCCAGCCTTTGAGATCACATATATCTTGTCCTGGACAGATGACACGAGGTCTCATCCTAGTAGGAACTTGATAATTGACACACATTCATAGCTCTCCCTGTTCTGATTTCATTTTCATTTTAAATTATGCATTTAAATATCAAATTACTTAAATGTATTTACATAAACAATTACTTGCATCTCCCTCCGATCTTCCTCAAGGTACACATCTTCTGACCATTGTAATTAGGGTGCAAGACTTGTTTTCTTCCTAGGCCTTTTACATGGCTTCATGCTCGTCATCATGATCTTACTGACTATTCCTTATTACATCAACGACACAGCTCAGTCTACAACCAACTGATGGGCATTTTCATTGGCTACGATTTTTTTTTTTTGTTATGTCTAAATTACTCTACACTGTCCAAAATATAATTTTCCTTTTGAGTGACTCTCTTGGGATTGTTCCCAGGAGCTGGATACTCAGTTGAGAGCCGCGTGAAGATTCTCTGTGCGCTCATCACAGACCGTGGGTCTCATTTATCTGCATGCCAACACAGCAGAGTTCAGTCCTGTGGTGCCCATTAGAAAACTGAGGTGGGTGGGGTGGGGGTGAGCATTTGCCTGGAGCCACCCCGTGTATCTTCCTGTGCCATTGCTCAGAATGCCCCTCCCTCCAGGCACACTCTGAGTGGGACAGGACCCCCAAGTGCCTTTCCCAGCACAGTGAGTGACCGATGCTGGAAATGCCCCGATGGCGGCATGAAGATATTATGGAAGGAGGAAAGCTGCTTCTTTAGCCTCTGGAACAAGCCCCACAGATGGCTGCCTCAGACCAAGCCCAAGGCTGCCTCCCCAGCCCCTCCAGAGACCCTTTAAACAAGGGAGGGCATGCTTTGTGGATCCTTAAGCCCTTCGGAAGATGTGCAAATGGGGGCAGGTCAGCCACATGAAGTGTTGGCTACAATGTGTAAACCCCACCTCGGGGTGCTGCTAATCTTTCGGGTCAGGTACAGGGGCTGGGGCGCCTCCCGCCAAGTCGCCCGTGTGATCCTGTGGCAGAGCTGGGCAGTCATGGGGCTCCCGGGGCCAGGCGCAGGACCGTTCGCTGGTACCCCTGTCTGTCCTGCCGGGGCCCGAGTGCCCTG
This sequence comes from Neomonachus schauinslandi, assembly GCF_002201575.2. Lineage (NCBI taxonomy): Eukaryota > Metazoa > Chordata > Mammalia > Carnivora > Phocidae > Neomonachus > Neomonachus schauinslandi. The sequence goes on along the minus strand of NC_058409.1, from coordinate 26,806,060 downwards.
GCCAGCCTTCCGTGCAGGCAAAGCCAGCTGCCGGGCCACAGAAGCCCCGGGCTCACAGGCATCCCTGGCCCCCAGTTGTGCCCCTGGGTGAGGTGCACGGGGCTAACCAGAAACACCTGTGTACATGGAATTTCCTGCCCCAGTTCAGCCTTCATTTCCTCCGCCAGTAAAAACCCAAGGCGTGCAAAGGTGAAAGAAACCAGCCAGTCAATCACCCAGACGACGGCCACCAGGGCCGCAGAGACAGGACTTTCTAAATTAAAATTTAATTCCCACCCGATGGCCTGGCCGGGACAGCCATGATTCAAACCGTGCAACCGGCCGCCTCAGCCAGGCAGATGCCGCTCGGGTCCTCGCAGGAATTCACCTCCCCCTGGGGCCAAGGGACGGTGGCGTCTGCCTTGGCCCCCAGGTTGTGGAATGAGACCCTAAGAATGAAAGGGACCCCCTTTTCCCTCAACCTCATTGTGCAGCTGCAGAGGCTGCCCAGCTGATTAGCGGCTCACTGCCCCAGGCTGTTTGAATTATTAGGTGCTGGGGAGATCAGAGCCCACCGGTGACTCGGGGGCATTTACCAAGACAACATCAAAGCCCGAGGCGCCCGGGGCCAGAGTGTAGGATAACGGTCAGAGCCCGAGGGTCTGCGCTCTGTCCTGGCCCAGCAGGTTTAGGTGAGGAGAGAGTCGTAAAAATGCCTCCGTTTTTCCAGAACATTTTTCCAGCGATTCCTGCCAGGGAGAGGAGGAGGGCCTGGGGCAAGAAGAAGGGCAGTATTGAGCTGCCCATTTTATGGTCATACCAACTGAAGTGGTGTCTGCGATCATGATTTGCCCGACCGCACGGCCGGCCTGCAAACAGGTCAGCAGACTGAGAATGCCGCTCGGATGGAGTCCTAACTCTCTTGCCCCCATCTCAGCCAGCAATGGGAGGGGCAGGAGAGTGGCCTTCAGAGGCAACACTGAGGTCGCACAGACCCGGTCTCATAGCCCAGCGTGTGCCCTTAACAAGTTACTTCTCCCAGCATCAGGCCTTTGGTGCCTCAACTGGGAAATCATGACAGCCCCCCTCTGTAAGATTGGAAGCACTAAAGGAGTATCCGGAGGCGCTTTACGCTGAGGAATGTGACAAGCCAGGGGGGCAGATGAGGCAAACTTTGTCGGATTCTCTGCCAGTGGCAGGTCAGCGACAGTCACCAGGGGAACAGAGGTGAAGACCCTCTCTTCAGGAGCATCTGGCCCCTTTCTGGACATCCCAGGCCCCCCTCCCCATCTTGTCTGACTGGTCTCCTCATCGAGGGGGTCAAACACGAAGATGCATCACTGATGAGGGCCGGTGAGCCAGGGGATGGTGAGATCAGCACAAATCCTTTCTAGACCTGGAGAAACAACCTCTAGGGCAAGCAGCCAGGGACTGGAGGCCATGACTGGCTCCCTGGCAGAGAACTGCAGAACATTCATTGGGAAATGGAAAGCATCCCAGCTTTTTAATAGCTGCCATCTGCCATCTTTTTAGAATAGCTTTATGATTTTAAAAATAATATAGGCTCATTATAATATACTACAACTACACACCATAACATAAATGAATCTCACCAACAACGTTGAGCCAAAGAAGCCAGATACAAAAGAGTTCACACTGCATGCATGATTCCATCTATATAAAGCTTTAAAACAGGCAAAAGGAATCTGTGGGGTTTAAATCGGGAAATGGGTCATCCTGGGAGTGGGAGTGACTGGAAGGGGACACGGGGGACTACTAAGAGGTCTGCTGATGTTCTGGTTCTTGATTGGAGTGCTGGTTTACACAAGTATATTCACTTAGTGAAATTCCACTGAGCTATATATGCTTATAAACTTTACTGCATGTATGTTATATCAATAATAAATTTCCTGAAAATAAATTAGTGGGTCTGTGGCAACGCTGTGTGTACAAATAGATATAAAACACTAATGATCAGGTAGGAAATGTGGTGGGTTTTTTTCCCTGAAAAGGGAAAACTTGGAAACAGGTCGCCTCTCCTACCATCCAGAGTTAGTTCCTTTAATATTTTAGTATTTTTTCCTTCACCTCTTCCCAGGTATAATGCGTGCTTATTTATACATTTAGTATTATTCTTATATAGAAAATTATTTGTACAACTTTTTTTCTTAATATTATATTGTAAGGATTCTTGCATGCATTCTTAATCACTCCTGAAAGCGATCTTCAAGACCCTGTAATATGTCACTGGATGGGCACATCATGCGTTAACCCAGTGGTTCTAAACGCAATGGAAATTGCCACTTCCCCGGGGGCATTTTGCAAAGTCTGGAGACATTTTTGGTTGTCACAACTTGGCCGTGGGGTGGTGACTACTAGCACCTAGTAATCTAGATGCTGCTCCTCATGCTGCTAAACATCCTATAAGGCCCAGGATAGCTCCCACTACAAAGAATTATCTGACCTCAAATGTCAACAGCGGAGAGGCTGAGAATTCCTTGTATAATCCTATCCTTATTGTTATACCTACAGGCTACTTTCAGCCTTTCCTGTCAGGAATAAAGCAACAACCCACCTCCCAGATAAATAATTCTGTGCATCTCTTCCTCCTTAGCTTCAGTTTCTGGGGGCAAGCCCAGTGCTATGGCCACTTGAAAGAGCTTGATATGTGCTTCTGGGCTATCTTCCTGAAAGTGGCCTCAGTTTACGCTGACCGCCTGACCCTTCCTCCATGTCTCTAGTGATAAACTAGAGACTTTTAGCCTTTTAGAAGCTCACAGACATCCCGTACCTAAAGCTGACCCTCTTTGCCTGGCTGCCCTCTCTCACTATGGCCCATCCGCTTTCTCTTAACGCTTCCTGAAAAAGTGGTCCACATCCCTCTCCCCTGACCCGTGTCTCTGCCCACCCCTCAGGGCATCGCAGAAGCCTCCGATCCTCACCACTCCCCCGAGACTGTCGGAATACTACAGAATACTACAGCCCCCCGCCCCCCATGAACCAAACATCAAGATGGATTTTCAACGCTCAGTGCACCCAACCCTCGGCCACATCTGCCATCGGCAAGCTTCCCACCCTCCGTCTCTCTGAGAGGATTGCCAGAGATTCCCAAGCCCGCCACCCCGGCCCATCCTCCCGGGGCTCAGACGCCACCCCTTCTCACCCAGGGGCAGGGGTAACTCCGGCCCAGCCTGCGCTCCCCAACTCGAGACCCATGTTTTCAATGGAAAAGATGTAACTTGGCCTCTTTCTGGAGCTAGAAGACTTGAAACTTCCATATTTCACCTTCCCTGGGTGAGCTTTCTAAAACAAAACTCATAACTGCAATGTGTAGACTGGCTTTGAATCCTGATTCATAAAAATCAACCTTGAAACAAACACATTTTGGGGACAATGTGGGAAATTTGGTTATGAACCTGGTATTAGATGTTAAGAAATTCCTGTTAATTATGTGAGGGTTGATAACAATGGTAGTGTAGTTGGTAAAAAAAAAAAAAATCTTAGTTCATAAAGGATGGACCCTGAGGTTTCTAAAGAGGGTGACTTGATTTGCCTTAAAATATTTTAGCAAAGAAGAAATACATTAAGAAAATTCGGAAAAACATTAATAATTGTTCAGTTTAAGTACAGGCTTGTGGAGGTTCACTATTCTCTTCTCTCCACTTTTTATGGAATTTGTCATACATTCAAAAAACCCTACAAATCTGACCACAGCGCTCTCCTGCCCAGAATATGCCGGTATTCTCTGCTGCCTAGAGGATCCAGTCCGACCTTGTAAATGTGTCATACCAGCCCAAGGGGTCGGGCCACTTTCCATTCTCCAGCCTCCTGTGCCCTCATCTGTCCCCACATTGACAGATGATCCTCTTCATTGCTTGGGAGCATGGGGACAAACCCCGTCCTCTCTGCCTACAAAACTGTACTCATTTTCCAGAGTCTCTTCAAAGTGTCCCCTCATTTCTGATCTTCCCTGAGTCCTCCAGTCTCTGACCCTTCAGGCCAAGCCTCTGGCCCTCCCTCTACACCCCTGCCCTGTCTTTTACAGTGGCCGGTTGTCCTATGTCCCCCATCCTACCCTCACCCCGCTGGGGACCAAGCTCCCTGTGGGGGAGAGCTATGTCTTGCTCACTCCCACTTCCCAAGACTGGTGCATTCCCAGAACTTGGTCGGGATTCAATAGAGGTCAGGGGAGTAAATGAGTGAGCCTCTTTCCTTCTTCCTCTTTCCCTCCTGGAGATGAACAATAATTACATTTGAGTTCTCCAGGCTGGGTTTTTTCTGTGCTTTTCTCTGGATGGGACATGACTAGAATCGTTTCTGAAAATGAGTTTCAGGAACTCAGAGTAGAAGTATAAACCAATCTCAAGAAATACTTGAGTTGCCAGGCAACGTAAGGACACAAGCACCAACTCTCAAATATCCGCCCAGAGATGTTTCGTAATTGCTCAGGGTCGTTCTCTTTACTAGTAATCTGATTGCTTACATGCAAGGAAAGGCAGAGTCAATAAATACAGTAAATCGCATTGGTCACTGGGAGGAGAATGGCAATACTGAGATCATGTCCCACTGATGAGAAAAGAGCAATCCTGACCCTGGTCCTGGGAGAAGTAGGGAGAAAGAAGACAGCATGACCAACTCCAGAAGGGGGCGGAACCCCAAGCCACCTCCTGTCTCTGGCCTTTGCTGGAGCCCGCAGACAAGCTTGGCTGGGAAGGGGCAGGCTGGAGAAGGATGCAGAACAGGGCTCCGAGGGCTGGCGCGGAGCGGGGCAGATCCCACCGCAAGGCCCTGCATCTCAGAGCCACAGGCTTGGTTGCAGGGTCCCTGTCAGTCCTCTGCTCCCAAGACTGCCACCTTCAGGTACAGCCTGGGGGGGACCTGTGTGCCCATCCTCGCTCAGCTGGTGCATGGAGTGGCCTACCTTCCTTCGTCCCAATGTGTAAAATGGGAGTGTCCTGCCTCAGGAAGTGCAGCAGGCCCTTCTCTTTTGTTTCCTTGTGTTTCCCCAGAAAGGCAGGAGGCGTGACTGACCACATATCTGCATGCTAAAGGAGGCCCCTGGATTACCCACACTGGAGACCCTGGGCAAGCTGCCCGAAAGGCACACTGAGGAGCCCGACCCTGGTCTTACTGATTCAACACGTTGAGGAGCGGGTCCTTGGAGCCCACATTGCAGCAAGCTCTTCCGGTAATTTTATTTAATTGTGGTAAAATACATACAACATAAGATATGCCACTTTAATCATTTTTCAATGTTCAGTTCAGTGGCAGGCATTAATCACCTCGACACTGTTGTATAATCCTCTCCACTGTTTCCCAGACTTTTCCATCACCCCAAACAGAAGCTCTATCCCCACTAACCAGTAACTCCCCCAAGCCTCTGGTAACCCTTAATCCACTTTCTGACTCTATGAATTTGCCTATTCTAGAAAGTATGTGTAAGTGGAATTGTACCTTTGTGTCTGACCTATTTCACTTGGCGTAAATATTTTCAAGGTTCATCCATATTGTAGTGTGTATCAGAATTCCATTCCTTCTTATGGCTGAAAACCATTCCACTGTATGGATGTACCACATTTTGTGTTCTCATTATATATACTCTTGAGATTCTTCCACCTTTTGGTTTTTGTGAATAATGCTGCCATGAACATTGGTGCACTGGGCTCAGCTCAAGCCCCTGGTTTCCATTTTTTTTTTTTTTTGGTGAATGTACCTAGGAATGGAAATGCTGGGTCACATAATTCTATGTTTAACTTTTCAAAGGACACCAAACTATTTCCCCCCAGAAGCTGCACCATTTTATATCCCACCAACAAAGCGTGCACGAGGATTCCATGCCCGTCCTCACTGATTATTTTCTTTACTTTTTTGGAGATTTATTTATTTATTTTAGTGAAAGAGAGAGCATGCACGAGCAGGGGGAGGCACAGATGAAGAGGGAGAGAAATCCGCAAAAAGATTCCCTGCTAAGTGCAGAGCTTGATGCAGGGCTCCACCCCAGGACCCTGAGACCATGACCTGAGCTGAAATCAAGAGTCGGACACTTAACCAGATGAGCCACGCTGAAATCAAGAGTCGGACACTTAACCAGATGAGCCACCCAGGCATCCCACTAAGGCTCGTTATTTTCTGCATTTTTGATTATAACCATCCTTGTAGGTGTGACATGGTATCTCACTGTGGTTTCCCTTCAGATAATTCTGCTGAACATTCAGTAGAGAGAGACAGGGACTCACAATAAAGGGAAGGGGATCTGGGTCACTTTTCAAAGCGTGAGTCCTTCTTCTTCTTCTGCAAACGAACACTGTTTCCTAGGGCTCAGTTCAGTTCAGTGGCCACGTGAGTCAGGGGTGGGGACCAAACTTCTCCATCCTTCTCCCCAACAGGGTCTGTGGAATAACACTTGGTGGGCAAGATATCAGGCTTTGGGTCAAACAATCAGAGGGGTTTTCTTGCATTCCAGGATTTAAGTCCAGGCTGAGTGAAAATCTCTCTGGAGGCCAGGGATGCCCCTTATGACCCTCCATCACCCTGATCAAGAAACGACTGCCCATTAGCCGAGTGTCTGGGAAGGGTGGGGTGGGACCCAGGGTTGACCCCTGAGCCCCTGCAGAGGCTGCCTTCTCCCAAATGTCAAATCCTGCCAGAAGAAACACTCACTGCTTTAGGTAGAATTTTGCTTCTTTGGCAACCCCGGGCCAATTAGCATAGCAGAGCTCTGTGGGTAAGCACACTCTCAATGGGACTTGTAAGAGCCACAGTCAAGAGATCAAATAACCCCCTTGCTCCCTATGCAACAGGCCTGGACTCCATCAGAAGGACACGCCCAGCCAGCCAAGACATAACTTCGGTGCAGACAGCAGGGCAATGAGGCAAGCAATAAAAAAGCCTAATCTCTTAAGGCAACATGAATTGTTGGCGAGAACATAAGGGGAAAGCAACATTAGCCAAGGATCATTTTCCTCTTGTTATAGATGCCTGCTGACTGCTTGGAAAAACCAGTGTGGGAAAAAAAAAAATCCTGCTAGTGCTGGTGGGCGGCAAGATGCAATTTACAGAACTGGTTTTCCTGAGTTTCCAACAGCTCAACAGTTAGTCTTCTTGCAATCATTAGTGACTACCATGGGCCGAGGGCTTCTTCTGTGACAGGCATTTTCTGCTTAATAGCTTTGCCTAATCCCGCGATTCTAAACAATTAGCAGTACCCATCATCCTCTGTCAGTTTGGTTCAGTGTAAGGAACAGAAGTTCTGGATGTTTCCAGCAAAAGGGGGTTTTTGTACAGGGAATCAAACGCTTCCAAGACTCTGGTAAGGGCTGGAGGAGCATATGCAAGGGGGTGACAACCAACTGTCCGCTAGAAGGACCCATCAGCTAGCTGAGACTTCAGGAAGCTCTTACACCTACCACCGTAGCTTCGGTCACAATTGCCTCTCCCAGCCCGAGGCTGGTGACCATCATCCTTGTCCACCCCTCAACTCACCACCACTAAGGTTGCCAGCAACCTCAGCAGGAGGGGGAAGGCCTTCCTCAGCTCCACCTTCCAGACCTTGCATGAGCACCATCAACTAGTGGAACTTCCGTGCCATCCAGAACTCCAGCTGCAAGTGAGTCTGGGGAGCTTTCCAGGCTTCCCGAAGGAGGAGGGTGGGGTGGAGAATGAAAGCACCTCCCATCCCCATCGTTCAGTTGCATCCCGACAGGTTAAATCACTTGTGCAGGGTCACACAGCTAGTGGGTAGGGAAGCCAGGACTGGAGCTCAAGTTTGCGGGACGGTGAAGTCCGTTCTTACCCACGGATTTCTGAGCAATGAGGAGAAAAAGCATTCCACATATTCTAAGCATTTCTATTAATTATAACTACACTGGGGGCTAATATCAGATCTCAGATTAAATTGCCAGGAGATTACTCTGAATTGTACAAAGATAATGATGCTGGCAATTGTGAGAAATGAGTCATTTCAGTTTCAGGGGTGAAAGGATAAAGAAGGCGTATGTGGAAGAAAAAGAAATGGGACTAGTCTGGACTCAGCTGCAGGGCAAACCTGTTTCCCCCTGGATCCCCGTTCCAGGCTACGGGATCCCCTGCCACAGGCAGCCTGGAAGAGCTTTGGTACATTGTTGGTGAAGGGTTAGCATGGAAGGGCGATACTCACGACTGCTTACTGACACTTAGACGCCAAGCATCAAGGATTAGCTCATTGTGTCCGCACGACAACTTAGAAGGTAGGTGATTGTCTCCTTTGAATTTCATAGATGTGGAGGCTGAGCTCAAAGAGGTTAAATGACTCACCCAAGGTCACACAGCCAGCCTGTGACAAAGTCAGAATTGGCACTCAAGTCTGTCCAAGTCCATATGCTCCGTCCTTAGCCCCTGGCTGTGCATATCCCCCATTGACTCCACAAGCTCTCGCAGCCCCTCACAGCACACACAGAGCTGGATTAAGCCAAAACAACTGAACACCAGTTAGGTGAACATTACCTGTGGCTCAATACTGGTGAACCATGCCCAGTCCCCCAATCTGGAGAATTCAGTGAAGACAAGCTGGGGCTCGGGCATCTCTCTACACAAGGGATTCTTTCCAGTCCTATTATGTATTCTCCCCACCACACCCCATCCCGGAGGATTTGGAGCAAGTCCTAAAACCAAGTTGTTCCCAGGTGAGAAACTTTGGCGGCTTGCTGATCCAAACCACCCATTGTACACACGGAGAAACAGAGGTTCTAAAAGAGGAAGTAACCTGCCAAAGGTAATACAGATGGCTGGAATCAAGGGGAGGGCAAATCCCAGGCTGCTTTGGCATCTCCTCACTTTGGAGCTAACATTTAAAGGAGAACCCAAATGACATACTAGCAACGCGGTGCCCTTAGAATATCCTCTCTCATCACCAAGAACTCCCCCACCCACCCTTACTTGTTGGTTTCTAAGATGGTGGTAATGTTTTATTTCTTGAAGTGGGTGATAGTCACATGACTATACTGACCTTGTGAAAATTCATTGGGTGGTTTACTTATGGGTTTTTTTTTCACTTTTCTATATTATGTAAAACTTCAATGAAAAGCTAACTTAAAAATAATATTGGCCAGTTAGATCTCCCCCAGGACCAAGAAAATATTCCATGTTTTAACTGAGAAGCAACTTCTTTTTAGTCTTAAGAGGCTGAAAAAATCATATGCAGTGTTGCTGTCAACTCAGGATTTGAATAAACTGAGAAGTTGAATGATCCAAGGAGGTTTGGGGGCTCTTTGCAAAAGCAGAGACATTCTTTTTACTTTTCCTTTGGAAGGCAGAAACACACACACACACACACACACACACACAAATGAGACCTGTGGCAGAGACTTGATGGCTGTTCACAACCATTTACCTATTCCTCCTGGACAACCACTAGGCTACACTTCCCAGTGCAGCCATTTGACTGGATGCTGGCCAATGAAATGTCCAAAATAGGTATAAGTGATAGATACAAATTCCAAGTCTGGTCCATAAACTTTCCCCTGTGCAACTACTGACTACTTTTTCCAAGCTACTGGCTAATTACAGAGTTCTCTGAGGCCCTAGAAGAGGATGGAGTTGTAAGACAAAAGAAACCTGAGTTCCTGTGACATCAGGTGGAGGAGAGCCATGTAGGAGAGTCAGGTGACTGACCAGGAAAACCTTTGATGGGACACTGCCCAAGCAAGAAATAAACTTTATTGTGTAGTGAAATGCGCAGCTTATTTGTTTCAGCAGTTAGCCTACCCTGAAAAATACAAGTCATTTTGAAATTCAGCAAATCAATCTCCAAATCACCCCAACCTTTTCAACTTTGAGCCAGCCACAGAGTATTTTTTAAAATCTGAGGGGCCAAAGTGGAGTCTTGCCTGTTACTTACTGATTCTTAATTCAGAAACAGTTGTAACAGGTACAATTCACCAGTCCCCGGTGAGTTAGGGCAAGAGACCAAAGGAAAAGACTCATTATAACAAGACGTGAGAGTTGGCAGTCCTGTTTTTCCTCTAATTGTTCTGTCTCCTCCTTTGCTGACAGGGTTCAAAATGGCAGCATTCTAGACCATTCTATGCAGGGGCTAACAGCTCTGTACCACCAGAGGGCAATGCTATATAATAGCTGGTGCACACGATGATAACATTGAATCATCATGAAAGGGAGAATCAGAGTCAACATTTGTTTTTAAGATTTATTTATTTATTTATTTATTTTTAAGAGAAAGAGAGCATGAGAGTGAGCTCCTTTGAGCAGGGAGTGGGGAGGGGCAGAGGGAGAGGGAGAGAGAATCCCGGAGCACACTTCCTGATGAACTTGGAGCCCATCACGGGGCTCCATCCCAGGACCTGGAGATCATGACCTGAGCCAAAATCAAGAGTGGGCCGCCCAGCCACTGAGCCCCAGACGCCCCTGAGCATTTTTTTTTTTTTTTGATTCAACATCAATGGAAAGGGGCAGGAGGCAGACACCAGGATTGTAGAAAAGTCCCTGGGTGATGGAATGGCAGACAGTGAGGAAAACGTCTTTGAGATGCACACCCCCCACTTCTATCTCCCTTGCAATTGTTCCAAGGACTAACTCTCTGCATTTCCCCTACATGTATTAAAGTTTTCCAGACTGCTAAATGATTTTACTCATATATGGAATTTAAGAAATGAAACAAGCAAAGAAAAAGAGAGAGAGAGAGACAATACAAGAAACAGACTCTTAACTATAGAGAACAAACAGATGGTTCCCAGAGGAGAGATGGGTGGGGGGATGGGTGACATAGGTGATGGGGTTAAGGAGGGCGCTTGTAAAGAGCACCGGGTGATGTATGGAAGTGTCAAATCAGTATATTATACATCTGAAACTAATACAACACTGTACGTTAACTATACTGGAATTAAAATTACCAACTTAATAAAAAATAAAATTATAAGTAAATATTGTGTCTGATCCTCCAACAAAACTTTTCAAAACCTTGGCAATTTTCTAGGAAAATATGTATTAGCAAAAAAAAAAAAAAAAAAAAAAAAAATCTCCAGCCGAAAGATCCAACTGCATGTGGCAAGGAAAATTGTACTAAAGCTCCCTTCCACCAACACACTCAGATGTGGAAAGCAGTTAGAAAATAAAGACACTGAATAAAAATAGAAATAAAATGAGAGGCATGTGAGGGGCAGAGCCTGCTCTGGTCTCTGCCGGGCCTGGGGCCTGCCAGATTTGGAAGGAAACAGCAGTTTCTCTAACAGTAGCCTGTGGTTTCCTATGAAAACCCAGACTTGGGTTCTGTTTCTTGGAATGGAGAACTAGCTTTTGTCCAGACCAAGCTTCTAGCTGAAAATAACTAGAAAAAGATAGACAAAAATATATATCTTTTATACGGTTTGATGGCAGTAAAGAGCAACACAGGATTTCTAGAAGCCAGAGCTCAGAGAGAAGGGGAGACCAGGAATCTGAGCCTGATATATGGTGTTTTTTCCTCCTGAGATATTAGCCAACTCAGAATTTTGGGTTGAAAAGCTATCAGAAAGTGGTGGCTGAGAAGCTGAGTAGGACTTTTGACAGCCTCTCATTAGTTTGCAGGAGAAAAAGATGGAGTGGAGACCTGCCAATCAGGAGAGGGTGCGATGAGCCACTCAGGTTTTCAGTTGGGGTCCCAAAGACTGATAACCTAGAATAAGACAGCCTTTCCGCAGATTTCCTAGAAGAGAGAGCCAGAGGCAAGAGCTTGCATGCGGGCACTTTACTAAGAAATGCACTTGCAGGGAGGCTGGAGTGAGGGAGAAAGAGAAGTGAGGCAGAGCAGAAGGAAGAACATGGTGCAGGGGAGGGCACTCAGCTCCACAAAACACCAGCATTCCTCAGCACTCTCCTCAAAATCAGGGAAAATCGGATCCCATAACAGACCAGAGCAGGAGGAGACCTGATGACCAAACACAAAGTGGTATCCTGGAACAGAAAACGTATGTTGGGGAAAAACTAATGAAATCCAAATAAAGTATGGAGTTTAAGGAATAGTCACGTACTAGTGTTGGCTCTTTGGTTGTAAACGCACCACAGTAATATAAACCATTAGTAATAGGGGATGGTGGGTGCAAGGTCTGTGAAATTTTCTTCACTATCTTTGCAACCTTTCTTTCTTTCTGTCAACCTAAAACGGACACAATATTTTATTTAAAAAAAAGAGTAAACAGTAGTTTATTTTTTTAAATTTTTCTTCTTTTTTTCTCTTTTTAAACAAGTAGTTTAAACCAAATGAATTTTCACTTTGAGAATACCCATAATAATGTCTTGTGGGATTGTAAATATATATTTAACATTACTTGTAATTAAATAATACACATATTAAATATTAATAAATGTAAAAACACATAATTATATTCTATTATGTACCTAATTAAAACACATAATTATATTCTATTATGTACATAATTAAAACATGCAGCAATAGCAGAAAAGGCAGGAGGAGGGAGATAAGTGAAGTTAAGAAGTTCTAAACTCCTCGTATTGTCCAGGAAATTGTAAACATATTCATTTATATTAGATTTTAATAAATCAGAAATGCACATTGTAACCTCTAGGTTCATCACTAACAGAATAGTTACAAAATATGTAACTCACAACTAACAGAGAAAAAATAGAATTATAAAAGTACATAATATGAAAGAGAGTAAGAAAGGAAATGGAACATAAAACAGGTGGGACAAATAGAAAATAAATAGTAAGTTGCAATGCTTAGCCCCAAATATCAGCTGTAACATTAAATATAAATGATGAAAATGTTCCAATTAAAAGTCTAAGAGTATACTTAGAAACAACAACATTAACCAAATGCCACTTTAAATATACACCTTTACTGTAAGGATACAGAATTATTAAAAATAAATGGGATGGGGGTGCCCTGGCTGCCTCAGTTGGTAGAGTGTGTGACTCTTGGGTCATGAGTTCAAGCCCCATGTTGGGCATGGAGCCTACTAAAAATTAAAATAAAATAAAATTAAATTAAATTAAAATAAAAAGTAATGGGATGGAAGAGACATTCAATTCAAACAGTAATCAAAAGGAAGCTGGTGTAGCTCAATGGACTTTATTTTATTTTATTTTTTAAAGATTTTATTTATTTATTTGAGAGAGAGAGAGAGAATGAGAGAGAGAGAGCATGAGGGGGGGAGGGTCAGAGGGAGAAGCAGACTCCCCACTGAGCAGGGAGCCTGATGTGAGGCTCGATCCTGGGACTCCAGGATCATGACCTGAGCCGAAGGCAGTCGCTTAACCAACTAAGCCACCCAGGCGCCCACTCAATGGACTTTAAAACAAAGCATTACTAGAGATAAAGAACGATAATGTATATTAAAAGGGTCAATCTACTGGAAATATGTAACAATTCCAAATTTGTAGGCACTTCATAACAGCAAAACATAAAAAGCTTCATAAAAAGCAAAACATGTAGGAACTGAAAAGGAAAGAGACAAACGTACAGCTGTAGTGGGAGGCACTAATATACTTCTCTTGGTAACAGAACAAGCAGAAAAAAATCCATAAGGATTGAAAAGAATTAAACTATATAATAAAAAATGCTGACCTAACTAACATACATAGGCTACTACCTCCCAACAGTGAGAGAATGAATGTACGTTCTTTTCAAGTGCACATGACCATTGGCCCAAATTGAATACATGTGGAGCAGTAAGGCAAATTTCAAAGAACTAAAATCATACAGAAGATATTCTCTAACCACAGTGCAATTAAGCTAGAAATCAGTAACAGTAAAATTACTAGAACAATACTTGAATGTTCAGCGATTAAGTGATATACTTCTAAATAAGTCATGGATCAACGAAGAAATCTCAATAGAGAGGACAAACCTACTGAATAGCAATGAAGACACAGCACACTAAAACTTGTGTGCTACAGAGAAGAGTGCTTGCACCTCCCCAAAATTCCTGTGTTGAAACACTAATCTCCAACGTGATGGCATTCAGAGGAGGGACCTTGCGGAGGTCATTAGCTTTAGTTGAGGTGACACTGGTGGGACTCCCATGATGAGAATAGTGCCCTTATGTATGAGAATAGTGCCCTTATGAGAAGAGGAAGGGACCAGACTCCTCTCTCCCACTCTGCCATGTGAGGATACAGCAAGAAGTTGGGGTGGCTGTGTGTAGACCAGGAAAAGGGTTAGAACCTTGATCTTGGAAATCCCAGCTTCTAGAACTATGAACAGTAAATGTTTGCTGTTTAAGCCACCCACATTTATGGAATTTTCTTACAGCCTCCCAAACTGGCTGAGACCCTGAGGGATATGGCCAGCCTGGGCTTAGAGGGAAATCCATACCCCGGAAGTCACATAAGCAAGGAAAGGAAAGAGCATCTATCTCCAGGAAGTTAGAATAACGACAGCAAATTCAACTCAAAGAGTTCCTCCTCTAGGTAGATGAAGTAGTCTGTGGCATGCCTCCACTGAAAAGATCTAGAAACATCAGACAACTTATAAAAATCATATATTCACAAACATCAGAGAACTACGGAGGCAATTACAGGAAGATTTTGCTGAGGAGAGACCTTTCCCCAAACGACTGCAGGAAATACATTCCTTTTGAAAGATGTATATATGGTCAATTCATTTTCCATAAAGATGCCAAAACAAATCAAATGAAATTTTTTCATCAATTGATGCTGGAACAACTGAAGGTCCAAATGAGGGAAAACAAAGCTTGACTTCTCCGCCTCACACTATACACAATATTTAATTTGCCATGGATCGTAGACCTAAATATAAAAGCTGAAACTATAAAGATATTAAGGAAAATATTCTCATGCTCTGGGGCCAAAGATTTCTTAGATAAAACTGGAAAGACGTAACTATAAAAGAAATCATTGATAAAATGGAATTTATTGAAAGTAAAAACATCTGTTCATCAAAAGACTGTAAAGAAACAGGCAAGCCACGGACTGGAAGAAAACATTTGCAAGATATATAAGAAATAGTGTCCAGAATATATAAAAACACTTAGAATTTAACAGTTAAAAGAACAAACAATCCTATAAAAATAAGCAAAAGACTTGACAGACATTTCACAAAGGAAAATATTTGAATGGAAAGTAGCAAGGATGTAGGGCAATCAAAATTCTTCTGTTGCTGGTAGGAACATAAAAGGGTACAACTAATTTGGAAAAACTCCACCAATTTCTTCGCAAGTTAAGTGTACACTTGCACTTTGACCCAACAAGTCCATTCCGAGGTGTTTATTCAAGAGATCTAAAAACATGTGTTTGTGAACCAACTTGTTAAAGCATGCTCATCACACTTCTACTCACAAAAAATCCCCCAAGTCAAATATCCATCCATAGGAGAATGAATAAAAAAATCATAATATATTTATACAATGTAATGCTATTCAACAATAAAAATTTATGAAGTATTAGCCCACACAGCAAAATGTATTGATCCACAGAACAAAAACAATGGAGCATGAAAACAGATATACTGCATAATTCCTTTTTATGAAGTTCTAAAACAGGCAAAACCAATCTGAGGTGAAAAACATCAAAACGTTAGTTGCTTCTGGGGATAGAGATTCACTGGGAGGGGACTCAAGGGAACTTTCTAAGGTGATACAAATGTGATTATGATAAAGGAGACAATCAAGTGAGCATTTGTCACAACGACACAGCTAATAAAATACGTGTACCTCCATGTATGTACATTTTACCTTAAAGTAAAAGAACTATTAAAAATAATTATCATCATCATTTTTATTGGTCGGGCCACACCCCACTGCCCAGCTTTTAAAAATCGGTTTAGGGCGCCTGGGTGGCTCAGTTGGTTAAGCGACTGCCTTCGGCTCAGGTCATGATCCTGGAGTCCCGGGATCGAGTCCCGCATCGGGCTCCCTGCTCAGTGGGGAGTCTGCTTTGCCCTCTGACCCTATCCCCTCTCATGTGTTCTCTCTCTCTCATTCTCTCTCTCTCAAATAAATAAATAAAATCTTAAAAAAAAAATAAAAATAAAAATCGGTTTAAACTGGGCATCTAAACTGACCAAAACTTCAATTCAAAAGCTATGAGTTACAGATTACATGAGAGCATAGTAGAGTAGTTTTCACGACTGTTAAAACCGTACCTCCTAACTTCCTTCCTCGGAAAACAACTGGATTAGTCTCCACCAGAAAGAAGCAGCTGAGAAAAAAAATAACTAATTTTACCAACAGAAAACCCGTTTTACTTGTCAAAACACTTGCCTTTCTATGTATCCAGGTACTTACTTTTAGAGTTTTGGATTCTTCCGTGTTTGATTTTGTACAAGAGTAGCTTTGCGCAGTGGCGGTATCGTAGTCAATGAGGTTTATCCGAGGCGCGATTATTGCTCATTGATTTTGTACAAGAGATTCTGAAGGGTCAGATTGCCTTTGCCTCCTTTTCCAAGCAATCTAAACAAAATAGTCATTCTGGTTTACACTCCATCTTCTGAAGAACACTCACAAGTCAAGCTGTCACGCTGGTGCTTTCCATGATTTATGAAAGTTTTCCTTCCTTTGTATTTCCTTTAATACTGGTTTGTCTGTAGCCACACAATCTTTTCTTTCTTTTATCTTTTGGTTTATACATATAAAGCAGACTTTATAATGTAGCCAATACATTGAAATGCCTTGCATTTCCTTCTCTTTTCTCATCTTTTTTTCAAGATTTTATATATGTGTGTATATATATGAATATATATGTATATATATACATATATTATATTTGGTGGGGAAGGGGCAGAGGGGGAGGGACAAGCAGACTCTGCACCGAATGCAGAGCCCCATATGGGCTCGATCCCACAATCCTGAGATCATGACCTGAGCCGAAATCAAGAGTCAGATGCTTAACTGACTGAGCTACCCACGGGCCCCTCTTTTCTCATTTTTTAAGAAAAAACATTAAAGACCATTGTGCAAAATTCCTCATTAAAAATAAAATCATCATCATCATCATGACCATCAAGTTGAGGTGTAGTTGGGAGAAGATGTGAGAATGGCCATATTTGATAATTGTCCATTGGAATTTGTTACACTCTCCTCTTTCCTTTGTAAATGTTAGAATTTTTCCAAAATGGAAAAATTTCTTGTTAGTGAAGGTGCAATAAAGAGGTTTTGAGACTTCTTTAAAGTAGAAAAAGCAGAGAAGTAGTTTACCAGCACTAATGGTAGTGTTTTCAGGAAAAATAAAAATGATCCACATGGTAACAGCAGGGGAGAATGAAGAGCACCAGGAAGGGTAAATGTAAATGAGTAGAACTGTACAAAATAATCCTAGAAATGTAGTGGAGTTTAAAATATATGTAGGAGATTCATGAGAATAATGAAAAGTTGAGAGTTAAAATATTCTAGGTGAAAATATTCTAGGGTCGTGTTATTATTGGGAAGATAGAAAAAACAATTTCTTGGTAAAATGTCAAGGACACATCTTGTAATATGTGTGGCAATTTGTTGTAACAGTAATCAGAAACTAATATAGTATCCACTGAGGATGCTTGTCAAAAAGAATCTTTATTATCATGGTTGCGAAAGGCTGATTTTTCCAACTCCAGCCTTCCCTCAACATTTATTAGTTGTTTTAATATTCTACTAAAGCAAGAGGACTGCTTCCCCTCACCTTTTTTTTTTTAGATTTTATTTATTCATTTTAGACACAGAGATACAGAAAGAGAGAGAGAGAGAGCATGAGCAGGGAGAGAGGCAGAGGGAGAGGCAGAAGCAGGCTCCCTGCTGAGCCAGGAGCCAGATGTGGGGCTCGAACCCAGGACCCTGGAATCATGACCTGAGCCGAAGGCAGACACTTAACCATCTGAGCCACCCAGGTGCCCCTCCCCTCACCTTTATAAATATGTATTTTTAAACATATATTATATATAAGTATATATGCATAGGTATATATATGTGTATTATGAGATCTTTTTATTCTCAGTATGAACTCAAGAATTGCTCACATTGTCCCAGATTTGGCTCATGGGTGCTCTTCGAACTGGCTGTTTTGCTCTTTTGACTTGACCCCATCGTGTGTGTGTGTGTGTGTGTGTGTGTATTTCTCTACTTTGACCAAATAAGGTATCTCAGCCTCATCTTGTATACTTTCTGCTCCAGCCTTGGATCAGCCATTTCTCCAAAAAGCCCTGGCTTCTTTTAGTAGGAACTAGTATTAGAAACCAAGATATGGGTCTTAGATGTGCTTATTGCTATAAGGGAGGTCTTTGCTTCTTGGCCCTTTCAGCAGACAGAGCTAGGAAACATATGTATGTATGTACATATACATACCCACACACACATATATACATGTGTGCACACACGCAGATATGTAACATACATATTTATGTATATTTTATTTTATTTTTATTTTTTTATTATTTTTTTAAGATTTTATTTATTTATTCGAGAGAGAGAGAGAATGAGAGAGAGCACAGGAGAGGGGGGAGGGTCAGAGGGAGAAGCAGACTCCCCGCCGAGCAGGGAGCCCGATGCGGGACTCGATCCCGGGACTCCAGGATCATGACCTGAGTCGCTCAACCGACTGAGCCACCCAGGCGCCCTATTTTTTGATTTTTTTAAAAAGATTTTATTTCTTTATTCCAGAGAGAGAGAAAGAGTGGGGGGGAGGAGCAGAGGGAGAGAGACAAGGAGACTCTGTGCTGAGGGAGGAGCCTGAGATGGGGCTTGATCGCAGGACCCTGAGATCATGACCTGAGCCGAAACCAAGAGTCAGACGCTTAACGGACCCAGCCACCCAGGTGCCCCATATTTATGTATATTTTAGAAGTGAGTTCACACCAATACCTCCAATCCCAATTCATTCTCACAGGCTCCTTCTTGCCTTCCTCCATTCCTTATTTTTTTAAAGATTTGTTCATTTATTTTAGAAAGAGATAGAGAAGGGAGACAGAGGCAGAGGGAGAGAATCCCACGTGGACTCTTGGCTGAGTGTGGAGCCCAACACGGAGCTCCATCCCATGACCCCAAGACCACGACCCGAGCCGAAAACAAGAGTCGGTCACTCAACGTACTGAGCCACCCGAGCGCCCCTCCTCCATTCCAAATTTATATGTCCCTTCTACCCTAGTGAGAACCCTGACTCCCAATAACAATGCATTTACTTGTTTGCTAAAACCTGTAATAGATCTAGAGTTGTCTTAGAATTGATTTTCCCATGCCACTACAAAAAACAAAGTCAGTAAAAGTGGTTCAGGATTTGTTTGTAATTCTTCCCTGATGCCCTTTCTCAACACTGACTGAAAGTATCAAATATTGTGTTCATAAATAAAGTGGATTACTTCTTTCTCCTCGACTTCAGGAGGATTATGACATTCACTTGAGATATGCTTGGGTTCATTGGTTTTAGTTTGATTTCAGTTCTAGAAATTTTCTCACTGTTATTACAGATGCAAGGCTAGTTTTTGAATGTGTAGAGCACTAACCTGCTTCCAAAAACCAGAAGTGTGCAAAACAACATACTCAGAGAAATAGGTCTCTGTCCTTTTCTTTCTGTCTCTCACCTTTATAGGTAACTGTCCTCAGTGTTTTCTGGTTTATCCTCCCCCCCCCACCCCCACAGCATTGCCCTCTGTAGAGAGAATATGTATGTGTTCTTATTTTCCCTACATTCTTACACAAAACATAGCATCCCATATATGCTCACTCTCTGTGGTTTTCACTTAATATCTCCTGGAAATCACTCCATAATCAGTTCATAGAGATCTTCATCACTCGTTTTTACAGTGTGTAGTACTTACTGTGTGTATGCATCCTAGTGTATTCAACAAATCTCCTACACTTGGATATTTAAGTGTTTGCAATATTTTGCAATTACAAATAATGAAGCAATGAATAATCTTGTGGGTTTGTATTTTCCTATCACTGGGGTGCATTTTCAGGGTAAAATCTACAAGTAGAATTGCTTGGTTAGGGGTAAATACAGAGGTAACTTTATCAAATACTGTGTAAGTCCCCTCCATAGAGCTGTAGTGCTTTGTATTCCTACCAGTAATGTAGGAGAGGCTGTTTCCTATAGCTCTGCTAACAGAGCACAGTTTCCAACTTTTGAACGTTTGCCAGTCAGATATGATATCTCAGTATAGTTTTATGAGCACTTTCCTTGTGAGTGAAGCTGAATGTCTTTTTATATTGTAAGCACTATTTTTATAACTTTTTGTTAATTGTTCACATCTTTTGTGCACTTTTTCAATAGTTTTAATTTCCCCCCACAATTTTCACAAGATATATATGATATATACATATGACTGCTATGGACTAAATTATGTCCACTCACAGTTCATATTGAAGCCCTAACCCTCAATGTGACAATATTTGGGGATAGGGCCTCTAGGAGGTAATGGAGATTAAATGAGATCAGAAGGATGGGGCCTGATCCAATAGGAGACACCAAAGAGTCCTTCAAACCCCCACCCACACCCCTGGCCCTATACATGGGCACACAGAAGAAAGGTCATGTGAGGGCAAGTGGCTTTGCTTTGGAAGAGAAACTGAACTGAACCAGAACCTTGACCTTGGATTTGATAGTCTCTAGAGCCCAGAAAAAAATTCTATTTTTTTAAGCCACCCAGTCGATGGTATTTTCTTATGGCAGCCTGAGCAGATTAAGGCAGGGACAATACTTTTTATCCGTGTTAAATTTTTCCAATATTTTCTTCCAGTGTGTCATTTGTCTTTTGACTTTCTTTATGTTGGATTTTTTTCTATGCAAAGTTTTATTTTATTTTTTATGTAGTCAAGGGAGGAGTATTATAATAACCTTTCAAATAATTATGCATATTGTTCTCTGATTCTATACCGAAACTTGACAAGTGGTAGATTCTTAAAGTTGCATAGATTATTAAAACATATCAGTGAACTTTTCATACTCTGTGACAATAAATTCATTGGTTTCTCTTGCGCTTTGAGTGGATTTTCTTTTCATACCATACATTAGTCATTTGGAAAATACTAAGTTGTACTATCATGTATCACTAGAATATATAAGACCTTTCCAAATGTTGGCAGATTTTATTATACAATATCAAAAAATTGTATTTGTTAATGCCATCACCAATCTCATGGGAAAGTTTTTAAGTATTGGGAAGCTGTCAAATCATGGTGGCAGATATAAAAATATTTAAATCTCCTTCATTTGGGACATTTTTAAATAAGTGAAACTAGCTCGTTCTGTGTGTGTGTGTGTGTGTGTGTATGTTAAAGAATCCCATGACTGCTAGCAGTCTGGGGCCACTGCCTTGGTGCATCCTGAGGCATCAACAGCTGACCCACCAGTGCATTTATATTATCAGTGCAAAGGTCAACATGGTGGAAAAGGCAAGTAAGGCCTTAGCATTAATTTTTTTAAAGATTTTATTTATTTGACAGAGAGAGACACAGCAAGAGAGGGAACACAAGCAAGGGGAGTGGGAGAGGGAGAAGCAGGCTTCCCGCGGAGCAGAGAGCCCGATGTGGGGCTCGATCTCAGGACCCTGAGATCATGACCAGAGCAGAAGGCAGACGCTTAACGACTGAGCCATCCAGGCGCCCCAAGGTCTTAGCATTATTATGAAAGTACCTGTGACGCGCAGATGCTATTAAAGTGTCTCAGGTACCCCCCAGTGGTCCATGGACCACACTTTGAAGACCACTGCTCTACAGATTGTCTAAATTTTCAATTCAGCACTAACTTCAGGGAAAGGATATTAAATCTAGAGATGCCCAGAAAGAGGGAATACAGCCCTTCTTCTTTCTGACATACACCCTAGGATGGTTTTCCTCAGCCCCTTTGTGATACCTCACTGAGGGTAAATATTCACCTGTACTCTTCTTGGAGAAGGACATTAAATGCTTAACTAAGATGAGATGGGGTGTGGGTTGTTGAAAACAAGAGAAAGTGTCAGATATTTGCCACCAGTTGCAGATCAAAGAGAGAACTTATCTCTGAAGTAATCAAGTAAGGAGGAAAGGCTCCAGCCAACAGAGATGACAAATACACCTGCTCGATGGAAAAGAGCCCATCTGTCCATTTGTGGGGGCAGACGATGGTGGGGGAGAGGTTTACCAGAGGCTTTCTTTCCTGGGATGCCCCCCCCCAACTCCCTCGAGTGCACACACACTCTTCTTAGTGTGATATGTGTTGATCAAAAGCTTAGGAATTTACTGGAGACTCATTCACTGCCCTTCCACAAACAAGATCAAGGTAAACCAAGGGAAAGAGTGACCCCCACTGTTTGACTCTCAGATCATCAGAGGTCTTGGAGAACATTCAGGATAGGGCAAAGAGGTGCTGGGGAATACAGGAATGTTCAGGCCTGCCCACTGGGACACCCTGTCCCGCCTTCCCTGGAGGGCCATTTGGCTCTCCATGTTAAAGCTTCAAGCTGGGGCTCCTTGATGCAGCAGTTCCACTTGTGAGAATTTATCCTCAACAGTCAGATGTGCACAATGATGTATCTCTAAGGGGAGTCATTGTGTCTTTAAAATAGAGCTGGAATCAGCCTAGGGAAAAAAAAAAAAGTAAGGAAATTGTTAAACAAACGATGGGACAGCCCCAGGATGTTTGGAACAGTGGTTCAGAAAATAGTGTCTGCAGGGCCCCGAAGGTCACTGACACCCTTTCCAGGGGGTCCACAAAGTCAAAGCTTCTCATGATAATACTAAGACATTATTTAGACATTTCACTGTCTTGATCTTTGCACCAATGATGCAAACACAATAGTGGGTAGAACTGTTGGTGACTTAGTAGAGATAAGCAAGGGCACCAAATTGCACTGATAATCATTTTGTTCTTTATTGCCAAGCACTTGCAGAAAAAAAAAATGTTTCCCTTAAGAATGTCCTTGATGACGGGGTGCCTGGGTGGCTCGGTCATTAAGCGTCTGCCTTCAGCTCAGGTCATGATCCCAGGGTCCTGGGATTGAGCCCCACATCGGGCTCCCTGCTCTGCGGGAAGCCTGCTTCTCCCTCTCCCACTCCACCTGCTTGTGTTCCCTTTCTTGCTGTGTCTCTCTCTGTCAAAAAATAAATAAAATCTTAAAAAAAAGAGAATGTCCTTGATGAAGCAATAAAAAGTATTTAAAAAATTGAATCTTGATCCTTTAGGACACATTTCTAAACATTCTAGGTGACCAAATGAGAAGCATGGATAAAGCACTTCACCATATTACAAACTATGACGGTTGCCTTGAGGAAGAGCCTTAGTGTGATTAAGTTGTGAGCTAACTTAGCTGTTTTTTACACCAGACACCATTTGTACTTGAAACAATGACTGACCACAGGGCCTTGCTTATACTTTCATTGGCCTGTAGGACTTTGCCTTTGTGAATCCTTTTCTCTGAATAAACATATAAAAATTACATTTTATGACCATGCTGGTATAAAGATATAGTAATATTATAAATTAAAATATTTTCTTCTATCTAAAAGAATTAACTTGCATTTTCTTTTTCTCATTTTAAAAGAAAATGTTTCTGTGGACCCATAAAGTCCTGTGAGCCTCAGCAATGTTCCTGATGGAGAAGTTGGGCCTGATTGACTAACTACAGTTGTTTAGACCTGGTTATGTGCAGGGCCAAATTCTCCATAAGGCACAATTTTAATATCTAGTGTTAATATATTTGTCTTTATATCAATGCAGGTTTTTTTTTTTTTAAAGATTTTATTTATTTATTTGAGAGAGCGAGAATGAGAGAGAGTACATGAGAGGGGGGAGGGTCAGAGAGAGAAGCAGGCTCCTCGCCGAGCAGGGAGCCCGATGCGGGACTCGATCCCGGGACTCCAGGATCATGACCTGAGCCGAAGGCAGTCGCTTAACCAACTGAGCCACCCAGGCGCCCCTCAATGCAGGTTTTTTGTTTGGATTTTTTTTGTTGTTTGGTTTTGGTTTATTTTTTTTATTTTTTTATTTTATTTTTTTAACGGAGGAAGGGCCCAATGAATGCAAAATGCCTAAGGCCCACAGAGATCATAATATAGTTTCCTGTATGTGGTAGGCATTTTCTTGAAAATGCACAAAATGAACCTGTCACTTCAAGGAAAGTAACTAACATTATGTTGCCAATGATAAATTTGAACTTTCAAGCAAAAATTACAGTTTTAGGGTCCTTGTATTTTGCTGCAATAAGCTTTACAACTTAACAATACTTTAGAGTCTTTTGATGGTATCAGTGCTGATATTAAGGAATGTGATTTTCTGATATTGTACAATGAAAGGTGCTCATATGTGGAAGGTAAAAAGAGCTATACAACTCCATTGAAACAACAATTTTCCAAATGACCAATGTGTGATTTTACCAGATCATGCATGGCTAAAACATCCATTCAAGATATAAGACAGATTAATGGACTTTTATGTTACCGAGTTTATTGATCAGTTTCATATTCTGCATAGCGATTAACCTTTAAAAAACTACTACTTCTTGACTTTTGGTGTAATATCAAAGAAGAACATACAGAAGAATTTGAGGAGGCTACTAAAATCCTCTACTTTTCCCCCAAATACATATAGCTATCAATATCTAGCTATCGTCTATTAAATCAGACATTAAGAAATAGTTGCAAAACAATGCTATTCTTGCTCCTTTTTTTGTTTAGATGATATAATAGTTTTTCATACAAATACATTATTTATATATTTTTGTATATTTAAAAATTAATAAATTAATAAATATTTAAATTTTTCTGTTTTAATTTCTAATAAAGCAGATTTTGATAGCTACAACCTACACAAACAAAAGCTCTTCAGAGTCCTCACTAATTTTTAAGAGGATAAAAGTGTTTTGAACCCAAATAGTTTGAGAACGGCTATTGTAGAATAACTACCTATTGAAACAATGACTGACCACAGTCATATTCATAAAAGACCGTTAAGCTTGAGAAGCTGGTGACAAGCAGTAAATGCAGTAGAAACCCAAATACATTTAATATTAAGTAGATATGGATATAAGAGCTGGAAGAAGAGCGGTGGTTCTCTCCTAGTGGTGTACTAAGGAGATTTTTATATTTTGCACATTTTTATTTTCCAGGTTCCACATTGTAGACATGCATTTATTTTGCAATTGGAGGGGAAAAGGCTGGTGAAACCCCCTGAGCCAGATTAGGTTAGGGGACAGGTCACCGAGGAGGTGAAAGAACAGGGCATACGAAATAAGGAGGAGAGAAGAGAGAGAGAAAAGGTGGAGCCTTCTGGAGAGAGGAGGAGAGAGGACCTCTGCCTGAACAGCTGTGCGGGACAATATTGCTAGTGAGTTCTACAAGAACAGTGTACTGTAGAGTGGTATTGGGGGTGGGATGGCATTGAGATCACCTCTTGGGGGGGGGTATAGACTCTAACCCATGGATGGTGGTGTGGGGCTGAGTGGGGACAAAAAGACCCACTCTGCATTGGGGGACATGGAAGCCCGGATGGGCACAGAGAGGAAACCAAACCCCCAGAAGGGGTCCTTCAGGACTGAGTCACAAAAACTCAGGGCCTGGGTGAACCTGGGCTTGAACCCCAGTGCCTGCCCTCTCTGTGATCTCAGGCAGATTTCTTGGCTTCCAGAATCTATAGTGTCCTTATCTGTAAAATGAGAATAGAAATGTATGAGAAACAGCCTGCCTGCGGTGAGGGTGAAATTATGGGGCATACATGCTCTTCACTGAGACAGAACTGATGCTGGGGTGGACGTGAATGAATTACTTCTTGGCCTCCTAGGGTTGTAGATTAGGATCTCTTGGACAGTCATCCTCTGCGTCTGGCCTTGGCCATCACTGAGGACCTGGGGAAGAAGAAGCCTCAGGTCTGTCTGCTGCCAGGACACCAGCAGGCTGTAGGAGCCTCCCCCTCTCCACACAGGCCTGGCCTTCTCTTCAGCCCCAATGTTGTCTCTTGTTAAGGTTTCTGGGAGTACCTTCTACATTTTGGACCAGGGTCTAGATAGTGTGGCAACACACCTAGAAGGTTTCCTTCTCTGGGAAGGAGTCTTGCATGGGCCTGGCACAAAGCAGTTGCTCAGCAAGTGCTTGTTGATTGAATAAATAAAGTCTGGCATCCTTCTGACTTGCTGCAGCCCACAGAAGCCTCACCTGGTGGCTGACCCCTGCAAAACTGAGGCACCTGCCCAAGAACCCAGGGAAGGACAAAGCAACAAGGCAGGCGGTCTCTGCACCTTCCCTGACACCCCTCTGTAACTTCCCTGAGGGAGTCTCACACATCCTTAATGCTTTCACAGGGGACACAAAGAATACTCATTTCTCCAGTTTCATCTCCTATTACTCTCCCCTTAACTCATTTCACTCCAACCTCACACTCACTATTCCTTTTTTTTTTTTTTTAATTGAGATATGGGGTGCCTAGGTGGCTCAGTCGATTAAGTGTCTGACTTGATTTCAGCTCAGGTCATGATCTCAGGGTTGAAAAATGAAAAATGAAAAAAAAAGTTTGCAAAGCAGTGTCCAATACAAGCCATTCATGTATTCATTGATCCAGTTAAGCACTGAGGTCATACTTAGTGCCATACACCAATGTGGGTGATGAAGATTAAGCAGTGAACAAAACAGTCAAAAATCCCTGCCCTCTAGGAGTTTGAAATCCAGTAGGGAAATAAAGACAAGAGGCTAAAGAGTTGACATGTCAGATAGTGTAAATGCTATGGAGAAAAATAAGGCAGGAAAGGGGAAGAGTGTAAGATGGGGTGGGGTTTCAAATTTTAGAGAAGGCCTCCTGAGAAGGTGACATTTAAGCAAAGACCTGAAGGAGCAAGCCATGCAGATGGGGGAGAGGGGAAGTGTTCCAAGATGAGGAAGAGGAAGTGCAAAGTCCCTGAGGCAGAAGTGTCTCTGAAGTGGCCAAGGACTAGTGTGTTCTTACTACAAAGAGAAATAATTATGTGACGTAATAGAAGTGGTAATCATATTGCAACCCATAAATGTATCTAGTCAACCCATTCCTTCAATTTTGTTATATGCCAGTTTATATCTCAATTTTTATTATTTTTTTTAAGAGAGAGCGAGCGAGCATGGGGGTGGGGAGCGGAGGTAGAGGGACTCTGTTTTTTTTTTTTTTTTTTGAGGGAAAGACTCTTAAGCAGGCTCCACCGCCCGATGCAGAGCCCACAAGGCAGGGCTCCATCTCACGACCCTGACATCATGACCTGAGCCCAGATCAAGAGTTGGAGGCTTAACGTACTGAGCCGCTTTGCAAATTTTTAGTGTGAAAGCAGCATGGCGAGGGGAGGAGATTACCACTGCTGCTGTAGGGACAGACTGAGATCCGGGAGCGATTTTGGATTAATTCCCTAATCTCTTCCCATCACCTGCAGCAAGGTACACTAAACTTCACAATTCTTCCGGTCCGGCGTGTATTATTATTTAAATTTGGTCCACAGCTGGGTGCTGAGGTAGCTTCCCCCATGGCAATTTGGCCAGGAAAGGGTAGGAAGTAGAAAGAAGGCCCCTATTTAGGTACCCTGGATGGGGCACTAACGCCTTGGGGCAAGAAACCAATTTAGGAATATATAGATGGGCTTTGTAGGGGTTCCTTCTCTTTCTGCTTGTCTGCGGGTAAAAAAAAAAATGTGTCTGTGTGTGTGATAATCGCTTTTGATGTCAGTAAATCCCAACTTGGGTCCAGTGGTGAACGTTGGCTGAGTCAAAGTAGCTAACCGCTTCCATGGGCAAAGCAGGTCCAGACTTCCGGGGGTCACTGTAAAGAAGCCCAGGGGAGCATGGTGTGCAGTAGTTGGTCACGGAGCAGAAAAGGGCTTGAGGGGGCTTGCACCAAAAGACAGCGGCAAGTTCTGAGGTGCGCGGGAGGTTTGCATTGCTCGCTGGTAACAGCAATTACGCCTCCCCCTCCCCGGATTAACGGGAAGGCTTCCAGGGTTGAGTCAGCTACAGTCCCGAGCTCAGGCACACAGTAGGTGCTCAGTAAGTGTCGCTGGAGACACAGGGAATGGGGGGCGCGCCGGAGAAGCGCCTCTGCGGGGGACCAGACCCCTTCCGAGCGCTGGGCTCAGGGCGCGCCCGGGCTCGGGCCCGACCCTGCGTCTGGCGTCCAGCCTCGAGGCGGGGTGCCCGTGGGCAGGGCTTCGGGGCGGCCGGCGGACAGACCGACCGACGTCCGGACGGCGGAGCGCGGAGGCCGTGGCGCGCGCAGCCGCGGGGCTGGGGTCAAGGCCGGGGCGCCCGGGTGGCGCGGGAGGGGTGGCCGGACGCGCGGGGACGGCATGGGATGTGACGAGCGGCGCGCTGTGCATTGTGGGAATCCCGGGGCCGCGGCGACTGGTTCCAGTTCACTCGGCAGCGGAGCCGGGCGGAGGGGGCGAGCGCGCGGCGCGCGGGCGGGAAGCGAGGAGGCGGGCGGGCGGGCCAGCGACGAGCGCGGAGAGAAAAGGCGCGAGCGGCCGAGAGGGCACGGGCCGGACACCTAGCTGCTGCCGCCGCCGCCGCCGCCGCCGCCGAGCCGCCCCGTAAGTGCCGCGCGGGCCCCCTCGCCGCGCGCACGGTCCCCTGCTGCCCGGTCCGGTCGCCGCGCTCTTCCGACCGCGGGGGCCCGGGAGCCGCCGGGCCTGGCGCGCACGGGCGGCGCTCGGC